>NC_047553.1:162485-222485 GCF_012275295.1 Melopsittacus undulatus | reverse complement strand
CTTCTAGCGGATCCAAACGGCGTGCTCTGATTGGCTGTCTCATCGAACCAATAGAACGGCGCTCTATTCTAGCCAATAGCAGAGTGCGGTTTGGAGCCGCCTCATTGCTATGAAGCTAAAGGGGGTTGAGAGGCCCGAGGGTAAAGGCAGCGTCGTGGTACCGAGCTCCAAGCAGGCAGGGTTTGACTCCGGTACCGGGTCATGGGGACCGCTCCGCCTGCTTCACACACGGAGAGGAGGCAGTTTACAGCTGTCTGTAATACGTATATTTATCTATATAGTGTATCTTTGTCTATATTATGTACCTTTATTACAGGCACATTCATTCTGCCCACCCTTTCCCCCTGCATGTGGACAAGACCCTGTTGGGAATGCCAGGAGTGTCCTCTAAGGTCCGTGGTGGTCGTTGGAGGAATGCCCCTATTGAAAATGCCCCCATTGACTTCATCCTGTTACCCTCTATGCAGTAAAACCCCACTTTAAGAACCCTTTAGCCCCGTCTAAGCCTATGCAGGAGAGCACCGACTGAATCCGGACTCAGTTCCCCGTTTAAACGCCGGTTTTCACCCGTTAAAGCCGTTTTAACGCCGGTCTCGCAGCCCTGTGGCCCACACCATTGACCGGCTCCTTCCCCTGGCCGCTGATTGGCCGCTGTCCTACCCCCCGCAGCCATCCCATTGGTCCACGGCGGAGTTGAGCCGCGGTTCTCACTCAGGTCCGCTCATTTTCCCGTTCTCGCTTGTTTTCCACCCAAAACGCTTTTAACACCACAAAAAAAAGCCCATTTTGGGGTGTTTTCCCCGTTTCTGGTGGCCCCAAACGCCAGCCCATGGGGCGGCCCCGTTGCGGCTCCAGCAGGAGCCCGGATAGCTCAGTCGGCAGAGCATCAGACTTTTAATCTGAGGGTCCAGGGTTCAAGTCCCTGTTCGGGCGAGCGCCGCTTCCTTTTGCCCTTTGGATCCCATTGGTGCTTCCCGTGCCTTGGGTTCTGCTTTTGGGCTCCATTCCGTGCGTGCCGGGACCGCTCCGGTTCCATTGCGGCTGCCTCAGCCTCGGGTCCTCGATCCTGGTGTCCCCCCCCCCTTTACCGCACATGGATGAGTCCATACCGGCCGCTGAGGCAGCGCGGAACGAACCAACTCAAGGGATGATGGGGGGGCACGGGGGATGCTGCTGCTGGATCCCCACTCCCACAAACCCCAGCGTTGCCTCATTGTGGGCCCCATAATAAAGGATTTCGCCATTTTTAACCCCCAAATCCAACCTTTTCAGCCCCAAAACGCTGGGCCCGGTGTGGTTTTGTGTTACCCAATGAATCTGGAGTCAATCCCCACCCCCCAACCCCTGTGAGCCCCATAGCTGGTCAAGGGGGGGTGGTTTAGAGCCCCCGAAGGGCAGGATTTGGGCTGGGGCTGAGCCCCATTGGAGCACCCATTCAAGGCTTCCATGCATGGGACTTGGGGTCCAAGCTCTGAACCCAGCTTTGGAGCAGCCACACACACAGGGTGTCAATGGTGGGGACATCACCAAACCAGTGCAAACCAGTTCAAACCAATCCAAACCAACCCAAATCAGTTCAAGCCATTCCAAATGAGTGCACACCAGTCCAAACCACTTAAAACCAGTCCAAACCAGCCCCTTTATTCACAGCAGCAGCCCGTGGTGCCTCAGCACCGCTGTGAATGGTGCTGTCTTGGCCTCCACGTTGCGCTCAGCTCTGCGCCGCAGGCTCTGCAATCAAAGGGGGGGGGGGCATTAAAGGGGGTCTTTGTGGGGCCCCCCTGCCCCTTTAAATCCCCCCATTTCCATTGGGGTGGCTTCAAACCCATCCCTTTCCAACCCCTTTAATCCCCCTCCCCCACTTTAGGGTGCTCTGCTCATCCCTAAAATGCCCATCACTTTTGGGGTCCCCCCCACCCCATTTCCATTGTATAATGGCTTCAAACCCATCCCTTTTAAAGCCCTGTTAATGCTCCCCCTCATTTTTAGGTGCCCCACACATTTCTTGGGTCCCCCCCATCTTTTAGGGTGCCCCCCCATTAAGGATGCTCTGTTCATCCCTATGGTACCACCCATCAGTTTTCGAGCCCCCCCATTTTTGGGGTGCCCCCCTCCGGTCTTTGCCCCCCCCCCCGTTTTTAGGGTGCCCCCCATTTACCATCAGCTTCTTCTTCTTGTTGTATCTCAGCTTTGCCTTCTCCTTCCTCTTCTCCTCCAGTGCTGCCGTCACCGCCTGGTACTTCCAGCCCACCTCATGCGCCAGGCGGCCCAGGTATGCGAACTGGGGGGGATCGGGGGGGGTCAAAGGGACCCCAAAACCATGGGGGGGTCCCCAAAACCCTTTAAAGCTTTACCTTACGAGTGGGTTTCAAGCGGATGATCTTGAGTGCGGCCGGAACCACCATGCGCTTGCGCTGGGGGGGGGAGAGAACATGGAAGGGTCCAAGTGAGGTTTGGGGGGGTCCAAAGGGGGGATTTGGGGGTGGATCTGAAAGGGTTAAGGAGGAGTGCAAATGGATTAAGGGGGGGGTCTAAAGGACGGTTTGGGGGGGTCCAAATGGGGTTAATGGGGGGCTTGGGGGGGTTGAAGAGGGTGAAGTGGGGTTTGGGGGAGTTCAAAGGGGGTTAAGGAGGGGTTTTGGAGGGGTCTAAAAGGGTTAAGGGGGGGGTGCAAGGGGGGATCTAAGCAAGGGGGGTCTAAAGGGTGGTTTGGAGGGGACCAAATGGGGTTAATGGAGGCTTGGGGGGGTCCAAAATGGTTAAGGGGGGTTTGGGAGAATCTAAAGGGGTTTAAAAGGAGTTTGGGGGGACCTAAAGGGATTAAGGAGGGGTTTGGGGGGGTCCAAAGGGGTTTAAGGGGGGGTTTGGGGGGGTCAAGAGCAGCCCCAGTGTCTCAGTGTTGAGGTTTCTCTCAGCAGTCATCGACCAATGTAGGTAAAAGAGCATCATTGACACAAGGGGGGGCCCATAGGAACGTGTGGGAGGTTCCCATTATGATCCGGGGGGGCTCATTCAGGCCCCCTCACCCTCACCTTATCATAGGGGGGGGGGATCCCATCGAACACCTTCAGCCTCTCCAGCGCCGCCTGCCCCCGCTTGGTCTTATGGGGCAGCATCCCTGGGGGGGGGCACAAAGGAAGGAGGGGTTGGTTATTGGGGTACCCCCATAGCGGTTTGGGGGGGGGGGGTGTCCCCCTATGGCCCCCCCCGGTGCTCACCTCTCACCGTGCGCCAGAAGATGCGGCTGGGGGCTCGGAAGTGGTAGGGCCCCCGCGAGGGGTTGGTGTTCATGCGCTTGCGCAGGAAGGCCAAGAACTTCACTGCCGGGGGCACAAAGGGGGGGCGTTTATAGCAACCCCATAAAGGGGGTTTGGGGGGATAAAGGGGGTTTTGGGGGGGTTAAAGGGGGTTTGGGGGGGTTAAAGGGGGTTTTTGGGGGTTAAAGGGAATTTAGGGGGGGTTAAAGGGGGTTTAGGGGGGGATAAAAGGGGTTTTGGGGGGGTTAAAGGGGGTTTGGGGGGGGATAAACGGGGTTTTGGGGGGGGATAGAGGGGGTTTTGGGGGGTTAAAGGGGATTTAGGGCCCCCCCCATAGGGATGCTCACGTTTGTTGCGGTAGAAATTGCCAGAGATGTTGATGCCTTCGCAGCGAACCACGACCACGCGGCGGCCTGGGGGGGGGGCACAGGGGATATGGGGGTACAAGGGATATGGGGGGCACAAAGGGATATGGGGGGGCACAAAGGACAATGGGGGGGCACAAAAGGATATGGGGGTACAAGGGATATGGGGGGCACAAAGGGATATGGGGGGGCACAAAGGACAATGGGGGGGCACAAAGGACAATGGGGGTACAAGGGGATGCTCAGTTCCAGTTCAGTGCTGCCACCTCTCCCCCCCCCCGGGCCCCCAAACCCCACCCCCCCCGGCGCTCAGCTGGAGGTGCATGAGGCCGCGCTCATGGCCGCGAAGCTCTGGACCTGGGGGTCATCCCAGCGCCGGGGGGGGGCCCATTGAACCCCATGAGAACCCCTTAAACCCCACTGAACACCATTAGAAACCCTTAAACCCCATTGAAACCCATTAGAACTTCTTAAACCCCACTAAACCCCATTAAAACCTCAAACCCCATTGAACCCCAAATGCTCCGTTTAACCCCATTAACCCCCGTTAAAACCCACTGACACCTTTCAGAACCCCTTAAACCCCATTAACCCCCTTTAGATCCCCCGAAACCCCCATTATGGCCCATTAAACCCCGTTAAGCCCCATTAAATCCCATTTAGCTGCCATTAAAACCCTTTAGCCCCCCTTACACCCCGTTCACCCCCGTTAAAGCCCCGTTAACACACTTTAGACCCCGTTAACACCCCATTAGGCCCCGTTCCCCCCCATTAGGCCCCATTCACCCCCATTCACCCCCGTTAGGCCCCATTCCCCCCCATTAGGCCCCGTTCCCCGCACTCACCCAGCAGCACCTGCTTGGCCACGATCGCCGCCAGACGCCCCAGGAGGTGTCCGCGGCCATCGATCACCAGCACCTGCGGCACCGGCACCGTTACCGGGGGGGGACGCACCGGAGGCCCCGAGGCCTCCACGTGGCCAGGCCCAACCGAGCCCCCCCCCAGGCCCCGAACCCCCCCCCCCCCCGCACCGGGACCCCCCCCGATCCCAATGGATCCCAATGGACCCTAATGGATCCCAATGGATCCCAATGGACCCCCCCGGCCCCCCCCCAGGCCCCGGTCCCTCACCCGCGGCTCCGCCATGGCCGCCGCCCGCTCGAGAAAGAGGCTCCGCCCCCGGCGCGCCGCGGGGTCCCCCCTTCCGCCGCTTCAGGGGCGGAAGTGACGTTATGGGGAGGGGCGGAGCTGCCAGGAAGGGGGCGGAGCTGCCAGTGAGGGGGCGTGGCCATGCCGCGGTTAGGCCACGCCTCCTCACGGCCTTTTATGGACATAGAGGCCGCGGTCGCGCCCTCCCGAGCGTCCGCAGGGTCCTAAAGCCCCCCCCGGACCCTGCAGGGGCACCCCCAGTAACCCCCCCCCAGTGCTTCCCAGTACATCCCAGTTCACCCCAGTGCCCCCATCACTTCACACAGAGCCCAGGGGCTGATCCGGGGGCCGCAGCCCCCCCTGTATTTATATATGTACAGAGCAGGGGGCACAACAACGGGGGGAGGGCAGCCTGGGGGGGGGAGGGGGTCGTGGGGGTGGGGCTGAGGGGGTCCTTGGGGGTTCGGGGGGGGGTCTTTGGTGCTCTTGGGGGGACCCTTGGGGGGAGCCGGGGGGGGCCCAAGGGGTCCTGGGGGGTCCATGGGGAGTTGGGGGGGGTCCCAATGGTGCCAAGGGGGGTCCCAGGGGCTATTGGGGGGGTCTCAGGGGGTCTCCCCACGTGGTGCAGGGGTCGGGGTGGTCCCAGTGGCCCCGTAGCTCAGGGGGGGCCCCCCCCGGGGGTCCCCCTCCCCCCCCACCTCCTCCTCCTTCCTCCCCCTCCCCTCCCTCCTCCTCCTCCTCCTCCTCGTCGCTGGCCCCGCCCCTCGGCGCCAGAGGCTCCGCCTCCTCCCTCGCAGGCTCCGCCCACCACTGCAGCTCCCCCGAGGCGAAGGCTCCGTAGAAGGCCACGCCCCCGTAGTGCACGAGCGCCGCGATCAGGAACACCCACTGCCACTCCTCCCGCGTCTGACAGCCAATCAGGGCGCGACGCCGCAGACACGCCGGCCAATCGGAACGCGCGGTTCAAGGAGAGGGCGGGGCCAGAGGGGTCGGTGAGGCTCCCCCGGGTCCTAGCGCTGCCCACCCCATGGTACCTAATGCACCCCCTAACGGTTCTATTGCCCCCAATGGGTCCCCATGGCTCTTAGTACCCCCCATACACCCTATTCCCCCCCCCCTCCCAGGTCCTAGTGCCCACCCCATACCCCCAAAGGCTCCCAATGCCTCCCCATGGCTCTTAGTACCCCCCATACACCCTATTCCCCCCCCCCCCCCCCAGGTCCTAGTGCCCACCCAATAGCCCCAAAGGCTCCCAATGCCTTCCCATGGCTCTTAGTACCCCCCCCATACACCCTATTCCACCCCCCCTCCCCCAGGTCCTAGTACCCATCCCATAGCCCCAAAGGCTCCCAATGCCACCCCAATCCCTATTCCCCCTGGGTCCTAGTGCGCCCCCCAGACTCTGTGTCCCCCCCCCACCTTGTGCCGGGTGAGGGCCCCCACGATGAGGGGACAAACCATGCCCGAGAGCGTCCCCACGCCATTGGAGAGCCCCATGAGGACACTGGCATAGCGGGGGGCGATGTCCAAGTGGTTCACATTGAACCCTAAAGGAGCATGTGGGGTAAGGGGGGGGGGCACAGACATGGTCAGGGTCCCCCCCCCATCCCAAAGCCGTGCTTGGCCCCATCCCTGCCCTCACCAGAGATGGCGAAGCCGCTGAAGCCCACGGCCAGGACGAGGAAGGAGATGGCAACAGCGCGGGAGTGTGAGTACCCCACAACCAGCAGCAGCGTCGCCTCCATGCCGAACCCTGGGGGGGGGGGGGGGGAGCAAGGGGTCGAGGTCTTCCCTATGGGCCCTGTGTCCCTTGTGGCCCCATCATGGCCCTGCCCCATTGATCCCCCCCTCACCTCCGCAGTTCATCATCTTCCTCACGTTGGTGGTGGACATGATCCCCCTGGAGCGCAGGAAATCGGCCACTTGGCCCCCGATGGGCACCACGATGGTCATCACCAGATGGGGCAGGGCTGAGAGCAGCCCCACCTGGGGGGAGATGGGGGGTGGCGCTTAGGGGGAGAGGGGCACTAAGACACTGGGAGGGGAGGTGGAAGAGGGACTGGGTGGGCACTAGGACCCAGCAGGGCAATGGGTACTGGACAGAGGGGCACTAGGACCCAGCAGGGCAATGGGTACTGGAGCAGAAGGGCACTAGGACCCAGCAGGGCAGTGGGTACTGGAGAGAGGGGCACTAGGACCCAGCAGAGCAATGGGTACTGGACAGAGGGGCACTAGGACACAGCAGGGAAATGGGTACTGGAGCAGAGGGGCACTAGGACCCAGCAGGGCAATGGGTACTGGACAGAAGGGCACTAGGACCCAGCAGAGCAATGGGTACTGGAGCAGAGGGGCACTAGGACCCAGCAGGGGAATGGGTACTGGAGCAGAGAGGCACTAGGACCCAGCAGGGGAATGGGTACTGGAGCAGAGGGGCACTAGGACCCAGCAGGGCAATGGGTAGTGGAGTAGAGGGGCACTAGGACCCAGCAGAGCAATGGGTACTGGAGCAGAAGGGCACTAGGACCCAGCAGGGCAATGGGTACTGGAGCAGAGGAGCACTAGGACCCAGCAGGGCAATGGGTACTGGAGCAGAGGGGCACTAGGACCCGGTAGGGCAATGGGTACTGGAGCAGAGGGGCACTAGGACCCAGCAGGGCAATGGGTACTGGAGAGAGGGGCACTAGGACCCAGTGAAGAGGGGCTGGGTGAGCACTAGGACCCAGTGGGAATAGGGCTGCATAGGGGCTATGGGGGGGGGGTCCCAGGGTCTATAGGGTGCCCTATAGATGCTCCCCCTGCTATGGGGGGCTGCTGGGGTCCCACCTGGCTGATGTCAAGGCCGAAGACCTCCTCGAAGTAGGCAGGCTGGCTGATGAGCAGCAGGTAGAAGGTCCAGCTGCGGCAGAAGTTGGCCACGATGATGGCGTAGACAGGGAGGGACGTGAAGAAGTGGCGCCAGGGGGTGGGCAGCTGAAGGAGGGGGGGGCATTACCCCCATTATCCCCCCTTTACCCCCCTATTATCCCCATTACCTCCCTTAACCCTATTACCCCCCCTTAACCTCATTACCCTCATTACCCCATCACCCCCATTATCCCCACTGTCCCATCACCCCTATTGCCCCCATCACCCCATCATCCCCCATTGCCCCATCACCCCCATTGCCCCCATTACCCCCATTGCCCCTGGCTCACCCGCACAGATGCCCCCACGCCCTCCCCGATGCTCTCCTCAATGTACTTCCTCTCCTCAGCGCTGATGGTCGGGTGCTGAGCGGGGCTCTCATAAGACACCAGCACCCAGAACAGGTACCAGCAGACCCCGAAGCTGCCTGCGGGCAATGGGGGTGATGGGGGTAATGGGGCTAATGGGGCTCAATGAAGTTCAATAGGATTCAATGGATTCAATGGGGTTCAATGGGGTTTAATGGGGTTCAATGGGGATCAATGGGGTTTAATTGGGTTCAAAGGGGATCAATGGGGATCAATGGGGTTTAATGGGGCTCAATGGGGGCCCTCACCATAGACGTAGAACACTGAGCTCCACCCCGTGTATTGCACCAGGAGCCCGGCCAGCGGCATGGCCACCACTGCCCCTGCGTATGAACCTGGGGGGGGGGGGCAAGGGGTCACTCGTGGGTCATATGGGGTCATCTATGGGTCAGATGAGATCATCTATGGGGCACATGGGGTCATGTGGGGTCATACACAGGTCATCTGGGGTCATCTATGGGTCACATGGGGGTCACGTGGGGTCATCTGTGGGTCAGATGGGGTCAGCCATGGGTCACATGGGGTCACCTAGAGGTCATAAAGGTCATGCAAGGGTCACCCAGGCGTCAGCAGAAGGCCATTGGGGTCACACAAGGGTCACACAGAGGGCACAGAGGTCATGCCAGATCACGCAGGGGTTAACCCGAGGTCACATGGGGGTCATTTGGGGTCAGGCAGGGGTCACCGAAGGCTCCCACTGGGGTCACCTGGAGGTCAGAGGGAGGTCACACAGGGGTCACAGGGGGGTCACGGGGGTCACGTGATACCGCAGAAGGCCGTGGTCGCCAGGCGGCTCCGCTCCAAGGGGGGGGCCCACTTGCTCCAGATGCCATGGCAGGCCGGGTACGTCACACCCTGGGGACCGACAGCCAATGGGGAGGCTCCTCCCGCCCCCTCCCACCCCCGGCAGCCAATGGGCTGCGGCGGCGCCCTCACCTCCACCAATCCCTGCAGGACACGCACGGTGACGACACAGCCCACGTGGGTGCGGGCGGCCGACGGGATCAGCATGTTCAGGAGGGAGGTGGACACGATGGCCAGGCCGAAGACCCTGTGGGGGGCGGGGCTTCAGCGGGGACACGCCCCCTGGCAGACCACGCCCCCTCTTCGAGGCCACGCCCACTCCCGTTAACACAATGGGAAGGAATTCCCACCCTTTAACCCATTCTAATGGTGGGAAAAACAGAATTCCCACGATCCCAATTCCCAAGCACAGGAAAAAGAAGGGAATTCCCTCGCCACGCCCCTTTAGGCCACGCCCCCTCAAGCTCCGCCCTCCCCCCATTGCCATCAATGGAGCCTGAGGCTGTCACTGGGTCTATAGGACATTCTATTGGGTCTCTATACAGGGCCGTGAACTACATCCTCTCCATGGCCACGCCCCCTTTAGGCCACGCCCCTTCCCATTGGCCTCACTATTCTCAATGAAGGCAGGGGGCGGAGCTCTGTCCGTAATGACCACGCCCCCTTTAGGCCACGCCCCTTTCCATTGGCTTCACCATTCTCAATGAAGGCAGGGGGCGGTGCCCTGCCCTCGGTGGCCCCGCCCCCTTCAGGCCCCGCCCCCTTTATGCCCCGCCCCCTGTACCTGTTGGCCGCGAACCGCTGGGCAATGAAGCCCCCCGGGATCTGGGTCACGATGTAGCCCCAAAAGAAGGAGCCATGGATGAGCCCCACGGTCTCGGGGTCCCAATTGAACTGTGGGCGCTGGGGGGGGAGGAGGGGGGTAAATATGGGGGGGAGACCCCCTCGGTGCCGCTTCATTTCCCTACAGCTCCCCCCCCCCCCATGGCCCCACATGGGGCACGGGTCACACCATAGCCTCCCATAAACCCCCAACAGTCCCCATATATCCCCTCATAACCCCCCATACATAACCCCATAGATCTTCAGCCCCCTATAATGCTCGTATGACGCTCTGTATGCCCCCGTACCATATCCCCAAAGACCCCCAGGCCCCATAGGCCCTCTATAACCCCCTCACACTCACTCTATACCTTAACCCCGTAGCCCCCCAGCCCCACATATCCCTCCATAACCCCCCCATACCATGTCTGCAGACCCCCCAGCCCCCCATAACCCCCCTATAACCCCCTCATCCCCTTATACCATATCCCTAGAGCCCCCAGGATCCCCATAAGCCCCCTATAACCCTCTCATACCATATCCCCGTTGCCCCCCAGACCTCCATAACCCCCCTATAACCCCTTATAACCCCCTATATCCCCCCATTGCATATACCCATAGCCCCCAGGCGCCCATTACCCCCCTATATCCCCCCATACCCTATCCCCATTGACCCATAGCCCCCCTATAACCCCCTATATCTCCCCCATTGCATATCCCCATAGCCCTCAGGCCCCCATAACCTCCCTATATCCCCCCATACCCTATCCCCATTGCCCCATAGCCCCCCTATAACCACCTATACCCCTCCCATTGCATATCCCCATAGCCCTCAGGCCCCCATAACCCCCCTATATCCCTATCCCCATTGCCCCCCCCCCATAGCCCCTACCTGCCCATGGGCCCCATTGACCATGCTGACCACGGCCACCCCCAGGTTGCAGCGGATGCCGAAGCTGATGCAGAAGCCGACGGCGCAGAGCATGGCGATCCCATAGCGCCGGGGGAGGCCCCAGCAGGTGCAGTCCACGACGGGGGGGCGGGGGGGGCCGGTGCCCACCGGGGCCCCCCCCGAGCTCAGCTCCAGCCCCTCCGCATCGTCCTGACGCCGTTCCAACAGCCTATGGGGGGGGGAGGGGGGGGTCACCCCCTATAGAGCCTATAGCACTTATGGAAACCACCCCCCCCCACCCATGTCCTCAAGTGGCCCCTCCCGTCCCATAGCGAGGGATTAAGCACAGCGCTAAATCCCCTGGCTCAGCACATGGGAAGGGAGGGGGGGGGCACATAGGAAGGGGGGGGGACACGTGTGAACACACGTGTGCGGTACCCAAAGGGGGGGTAAAGGGGTGGGATACAAAGCCCCCCCCATATAATGGGTTAATGGGGGGGTTGGGGGGGAAATAGGGTGGGAATGGAGAGGGGTTATGGAACAGCCCTAAACTTAACCCCCCCCCCAACACCACAATGGACCCCCCCATTGCCACTTCCCCCTGTGATGGAATGGGGGGGATTGGGAGGGGGAATGAGATGGGAATAAAGGGGGGGGTTATAGAGCAGCCCTGACCCCAACCCCCCCCCCCCCCCAATAGGCCCCCCCCTGACCCCCTTTTACCCCCCCCATCACTCACCGATGGAGGCGCCCGAGCCCGGCCCCCAGCACCCTGCGGAACTCGTCCTTGTTGAGCTGCATTGCGCCTCAGGGCTCCATCCTGCCCCCCCCCACGTGATGGGTGCCCCCCCCAGATGTTGGGTGCCCCCCCCCCTCCTTGCCCCACTTGGTTGCTCCCCTCTTCCTCCTCCTCTTCCTCTTCCCTTCTCCCTTCGCTGCCCCCCCCCCCCGCCTCCAGCTCAGAGCTAAATCCCCCCCCCCCCCACCCCCCCCTTTATCCCTATGGGGAAGCGGGGGGGGGGCAATAAAAGGGGGGGGGGCAGCAGAGCGACCCCTGGTGGATGGGAGGACACAAGTGATGGTTTATTGGGGGGGGCACGTACAAAAGGGGGGGGCAAAGGGCAAAGGTCACAGCTCCAGCGGCATCGTCACGGTGAGAACCTGGGGGGGGGAGAAGAGAGTCAAAAGGGGAGGGGCTTAAATGGGAGGGGTTTAAAGGGGCGGGGCTTAAAGGGGTGGGGTTGGTCAATAGGGGTTAATGGGGGGGTTAAAGGAGTAAAGGGGGGTGAGGGGGGGTTAAGGGGGGGCCATGGTTGCCATGGCGACCGTTACCTTGGTACCGCGGTGGAAGTGGGCGTGGCAGCGGGTGGGGTCCGGGGGGAGGGGCAGCTCCAGCTGTAGGAGGGGGGCGCCCCCCTCGGCCCCCCCCAGCTCCAAGCGCTCTTGGTTCAGGCCCAGGTGCAGAGACCCCGCCCCCTCCTGGGCGTGGCCAGAGGGGAAAGGGGCGGGGTCAGCCGCAGGGAAGCGCCTGGGTCCTAAACACCCCCTCCCCATAGGGATTAAGGGGGAACCCGGCCCCATAACACCCTCCCAGTGCCCCATAACCCCCCCATTGCCCCCTAACTCACGATATGGGGCAGCAGCACCCGTGCCTGCAGCACCTTTGGGTGCTCAACCGAGGGCTCAGCCACTACCACGAACATGGGGGGGTCCAGAGAGGGGTGGCTGTGGGAAGGATGAGGAGGTCAATTGGGGTGGGGGGGGGGAGATGGACAGTACCAATATGGGGAGGGGGGGGGCACTCACTCCTCCAGCTCCTGGATGCGGGGCCGCATCCGGATGCTCTGGGTTGAGATGGAGCCAAGGAACTTGCGGTTCTGCAGCACCCTCCAGTCTTAAAGGGGGGGGACACAATGGGGGGGGGCCGTGGGGTGACCCCATTGCCTCCCCCCCATTGCCCCCCCCTTTACCACTGAGGTCCAGCTCCACCCCGTACTTCTCTGATAGCCCCTCCATAGCCACAGTGAGGAAGAACTCCAGGTACATGGGGTCAGCCTGGGGGGGGAAAGGGGGGGTCAGAGCACCCCAACATCCCCCCTTTGACCCCCCATATCCCAACCCCCCCATACCTTGAGGGTGTGGAAGAAGCCGGAGTTGACCACAACGTCATAGGCAGTGCAGGGCTGGCCGGCTGGGGGGGCAATGGGGGGTTAAGGGGTGGGGGGGTAAGGGGGGGGTGTGTCTGGGGTGTTTTAGGGTGATTATAGTGTGATTTGGGGGTATTTTTGGGGTGAATTTGGGTGATTTTGGCACATTTTGGGGTTGGTTTTGGGCTGTTTGAAGAATAAGTTTGAGAGTATTTTTGGTTTGATTAGGGATTGATTTTGGGACATTTCAGAATGATTTTGGGCTGTTTTGGGATATTTGCGGCTGTTTGGGGGTGAATTTGAGTTACTTTGGGGTGATTTAGGCCTGTTTTGGGTGATTTTGGGCTGTTTTGGGATATTTGGCTCTGTTTTGGGGTGATTGAGAGGTGATTTACGGCTGCTTTGGGGTGATGTTGGGTGTATTTTGGGGTGATTTGGGGCTGTTTTGGGGTGATTTTGGTGTATTTTTTGTGATTTTGGGGTGATTTTGGGGTATTTCGGGGTGATTTTGGGTTTTGTAAGGATGATTTTGGGCTGTTTTGGGGTATTTTGGGTAATTTTGGGGTGATTTAGGGCTGTTTTGGGGTGATTTTGGGGTATTTTGGGCTGATTTTGGGGGTATTTTGGGGTGCTTTGGGGCTGTTCTGCTCTCACCCTTGTCCAGCTCCGCGTGCGGCTCCCCCAGGCTCATGGGGATCCGGAAGTTGACCTCGGGGGAGGGGTCGGGGCCGTGCAGGAGGCGCCAGAGCTCATCGGGGGACAGCGGCGGGGGGGGCGGCACCTCCCGGGAATGGCAGACGTTGAGGAACACCTTGGCCCCGCCCCCCCGCCTCGCGGGTCTTCACGCACAGCCCTGGGGGGGGGGGACGGGACCGTGAGACCCAATCCCCCCCATTGACCCCCCTTGACCCAGCCCCCCCATGGACCCCAACCCCCCCATTGATCCCTATTGCCCCCCACTGTCCCCCCATTGCCCCCCATTGATCCCCATTGACTCCCATTAACTCCCATTGCCCCCATTGATCTCCATTGACCCCAAGCCCCCCCTCATTCCCATTACCCCCACATTGACCACCACTGACCCCCCATTGATCCCCATTGACTCCCATTGACCCCCATTACCCCCCAGTGACCCCCCCCATTGCCTCCCCATTGACCCCCATTACCCCCTCATTGCCCCCACCATCGCCCCCCATTGACCCCCCATTGCCTCCCATTACCCCCCAGTGACCCCCCCCATTGCCTCCCATTGACCCCTCCATTACCCCCCCATTGCCCCATACCCGGCTTGGGGGTGACAGCACGGGAGAGGCCGGGTGGGGGGGGCTCCTCCTCCTCCTCCGTTGCCTGTTTAAGAGGGGGGGGGTCCCTTTATCACCGAGCACCACGGGGACCCCCCCCCGTGTCTGTGCCCCCCCCAGGCCCCCACCTGCAGCAGGAGCCTCCGCAGCGCCGCATCCGGCCCGGCCGGGGGCCTCCAGGGGGGCCGAGAGCAGCGACCGGTCCGACATGGGCTGGGGGGGCTTTAACACCATAGGGGCCTTTAACACCCCCCCCCCCGGCCCCTTTAACACCCCCCTGCCACTTTAAGACCCCCCGGGTCCCTTTAAGACCGCCCCATGGGCCCTTTAAGACCCCCCCGCCCTTTTAAGACTCCTCCAGTCTCTTTAACACCCCCTCGGTCCCTCTAAGACCCCCCCGGGTCTCTTTAAGACCCCCCCCATGGGCCTTTTAGGCCCCCCCCGCCCTTTTAAGACCTCCCCCTGCCCCTTTAAGACTCCTCCTGTCTCTTTAAGACTCCCTCGGTCCCTTTAAGACGCCCCCAGGTCCCTTTAACAACCCCCCCGGTTCCTTTAAGACCCCCCTAATCCCTTTAAGACCCCTCCCATCCTTTTAAGACCCCCCCCGATCCCTTTAAGACCCCCTCCAATCCCTTTAAACCCCCCCCGGGCCCTTTAACACCCCCCCCCGCCCCTTTAAAACCCCCCCTGCCCCTTTAAGACCCCCCCCCAATCCCTTTAAGACCCCCCCGCCCCTTTAAAACCCCCCCTGCCCCTTTAAGACCCCCCCCCCGGGTCCCTTTACGACCCCCCCCAATCCCTTTAAGACCCCCCCCCCCCCCGTACCGCTCCGTTACCGGCCGCTCTTTCCCACCTCCTTCAAGCACTTCCGGTTCCGGTCTCGTGGTGACCGTGTCCCCCTCCCCCTCCGTCTCTATGGTTCCGGCGCTCTGCCCCCCCCGGAGGTCCTCTCGGTGGTAGCGGCCATGGCGGCGCTGGGGCCCCCCCCGGTGCCAGAGCTCTTCGCTGCCATGGGGGAGGGGCCGGAGAGAGGGGGGGGGGAGGAGGGGGAGGTGAGGGGGGGTCACGGGGGGGCAAGAGGGGGGCAATGGGGGGGCAATGAGGGGTAATGGGAGGGCTATGGGGGCAATGGGGAAGCCATGGACGGGCAATGGGGCAATGAGGGGGTAATGGGGGGTTATGGGAGGGCAACGGGGGGGTTATGATGGCAATGGGGGGGTTATGGGGGGCAATGGGAGGGCAATGGGAGGGTTATGGGGGCAATGGGGGGGTTATTGGGGGCAATGGGGGGTTATGGGGGGCAATGGGAGGGCAATAGGGGGTTATGGGGGGCAATGGGGGGGTTAAGGGGGGCAATGGGAGGGTTATGGGGGCAATGGGAAGGTTATGGGGGCAATGGGAGGGCAACGGGGGGTTATGGGGGCAATGGGGGGGGTTATGGGGGGCAATGGGGGGTTAAGGGGGGCAATGGGAGGGTTATGGGGGCAATGGGGGGGTTATTGGGGCAATGGGGGGGTTATGGGGGGCAATGGGACGGCTATGGGGGGCAATGGGAGGGTTATGGGGGGCAATGGGAGGGCTATGGGGGGCAATGGGGGGATCATGGGGGGTTCACGCCCCATTGCCCCCCACAGGCCTGGCTGCAGTCCCGAGGCCCTGCCCTGGGGCACTTCGTGGCCGGGACATGGCTGAAGACACCCGGAAGGGAGCGGCTGCAGGGGGGAGAGCAGGAGAGCGGTGAGGGGGGGGCAATGGGGTTCAGTGGGCTCAGTGGGTTCAATTGGGTTCATTGGGGTTCAATGGGGATCAATGAGGGTCAGTGGGGGTCAATGGGGTTCAATGAGTCAATGGGTTCAATGGGGATCAATGGGGTCAGTGGGGTTCAGTGGGGATCAATGGAGTTCAAGGAGGATGAATGGGGTTCAATGGGGATCAGTGGGGTTCAGTGGGATCTATGGGATTTAATTGTGATCAATGCGGTCAGTGGGGTTGAGTGGGGTTCAATGGGATCAGTGTGGTTCAAGGAAGATCAATGGGGATCAGTGGGGTCAATGGGGTTCAATGAGTTTCAATGGGGTTCAATGAGATCAGTGGGGTTCAATGGGGATCAGTGGGGTTCAATGGGGTTCAAGGAGGATGAATGGGGTTCAATGGCATCAATGGAGTTCAATGCTGATCAATGGGGTTCAATGGGGATCAATGGGGCTCGGGGGGCTCAGCGGTGCCGTTGCCCCCAGGCCGGGTGCTCTTCTCGGTGCCAGGGGGGGACGTCGGGGACCTGACGGCTGCAGTGGCTGCGGCAATGGCGGCACCATGGGGGCAGCTGGGGGGGGCGGAGCGGGCAGAGAGCCTAGAACGGTGAGTACAGAGACTATTGAATCCCATTGAGCCCCATTGAACCCACTGAACCCCATTGATCCCCATTGAACCCACTGAACCCCATTGATCCCCATTGATCCCATTGAACCCATTGATCCCCATTGAACCCACTGAACCCCATTGAGCCCCATTGCACCCCATTTACCCCATTGATCACTGTTGACCCCACTGAGCACTGTTGACCCCCTTTGAACCCCACTGACCCCATTTATCCCCATTGAGCCCCACTGACCCTCATTGATATCCATTGATCCCTACTGAGACCCATTAAATCCTATTGAGCCCCCTTGATCCCCATTTACCCTATTGACCACTGTTGACCCCACTGAGCACCGTTGACTCCCTTTGACCCCCACTGAAGCCCACTGACCCCATTTAACCCCATTGAGCCCCATTGATACCCTTTGAGTCCCATTGACACCATTGACCCTCATTGATCCCCATTGAACCCTACTTAGCCCCATTAACCCCCATTGAGCCCCGTTGAACCCCCTTGACCCCCATTGAATCCTATTGATCCCCATTGTCCCCCATTGATCCCCATTGCCCTCCTTGATCCCCATTGATCCCCATTAACCCCATTGATCCCCATTACCCCCCCATTGATCCTCATTAACCCCCATTGATCCCCATTAACCCCATTGATCCCCATTGCCCCCCATTGATCCCCATTACCCCCCCATTGATCCTCATTAACCCCCATTGATCCCCATTAACCCCATTGCCCCCCATTACCCCCCATTGACCCCCATACCCCCTGCCCCCCCAGCCTGGCGGGGGCTCTCGAGGGCTCCTCCCCCACCCTGGCGGCCGTGGCCGCTCTGGGCACGGGCCGTGGCCCTGGCTCTGACCTGCAGGGGGCGCTGCGGGCGCTGCGGGAGGCGGCGGCAGGAGCCTGGAGCCTGCGGGGCTGGAGCCCGCTCGGTGCGTGACACGGCGCCCCCTGGCGGCGCGGCTGTCTGACCTCCTCATAGGGACACAATGGGAGCCCCCCATAGGGACACAATGGGACCTCCCCTCCATAGGGACACAATGGGACCTCCCCTCCATAGGGACACAATGGGACCTCCCCTCATAGGGACTCAATGGGACCTCCCCTCATAGGGACACAATGGGACCCCCCCATAGGGACACAATGGGATCCCCCCCCCCATAGGGACACAATGGGACCTCCCCTCCATAGGGACACAATGGGATCCTCCCCATAGGGACTCAATGGGATCCCCCCCCATAGGGACCCAATGGGATCCCCCCCAGAGGGACACAATGGGACCTCTCCTCTATAGGGACTCAATGGGATCCCCCCCATAGGGACACAATGGGACCTCCCCATAGGGACCCAATGAGACCCCCCCCATAGGGACCCAATGGGACCCCCCCTCCCATAGGGACCCAATGGGACCCCCTCTCATAGGGACCCAATGGGATTTCCCCCCCCATAGGGACACAATGGGTCGTCCCCCCATAGGGACCCAATGGGACCCCCCCATAGGGACCCAATGGGATTCCCCACACCATAGTGACGCAATGGGTTGTCCCCCCCCCAAGGGGACCCAATGGGACCCCCCCTCTATAGGGACCCAATGGGACCCCCCCAGAGGAACCCAATGGGACCCCCCCTCCCATAGAGACCCAATGGGAACCCCCCTCCCATAGAGACCCAATGGGACCCCCCCATAGGGACCCAATGGGACTCCCCCATAGGGACCCAATGGGTTCCCCCCTCTATGGGGACCCAGTGGGACCCCCCCTCTATAGGGACCCAATGGGACCCTTCCATTGCCCTCCGCAGGGGTGGTGGCTGTGGTGGTGCCAGCTCCCTGCACCCTGACAGCGCTGATGGGGACCCTGGGCCCCCTCCTGGCCATGGGTGAGTAAAGGGGACCCCTATAATGGGGGGGGGGGCACAGAGGGACACACCCCCCCCACACATAGCACCCAATGGGGGGGTCCCATCGCTGTCCCCCCCCCAGGTAATGGTGCCCTGGTGCTGGTGCTGGTGCCGCCGGGGGGGGCTGGGGCCGCGCTGGGGCCGCTGCTGGTGGCAGAGCTGGGGGGGGGCCGGGGGGGCAGCACCACTGCCCCCCGGGGTCCTCAATGTGGTCACCGGGGCCCCCCCCCTGCACCGGGCCCTGAGGGACCTGCCCGGGGTGAGCGCGGTGACGTCGGTGGGGGACACGGAGGTACTGGAGCCCCATAGAGCCCCATAGAACACATAGAGATCCCATAGAGACCCATAGAGATCCCATAGAGACCCATAGAGGTTATATATCTTATAGAACCTTTAGACACTACATATTCTGTAGCACTTATACACCCTATAGAGACTATAGACTGTATAGACTCTATGTATCCACCCTATACCCCCCATATACCCTATGTGTCCGTCCTGTACCTCACATATGCCCTATATACCCTATGTGTCCATCCTATATTCCCCATATGCCCTATATACCCTATGTGTCCATCCTATACCCCCCATATACCCTATATACCCTATGTATCTGTCTTATACCGCCCATATACCCCATATACCATATGTACCTGTGCTATGTATCCCATATAGCCCATACATCCTATATACCCTATGTACATGTGCTATACACCCCATACACTCTATATACCTGTGTTATGTACCCCATATACCGTATGTACATGTGCTATACACCCTATATACGCTATGTATCCATCCCATACCCCCCATATACCCTATATACTCTATGTCCCCATCCTATGCCCCCCCTATACCCTATGTACCTGTGCTATGTACCCAATTGTCCCCCACAGGACCCCCCCCTGGGGCTCTGGGGGAGCCGCTACCTGCGGGTGGCCCCGCGGGGGGGTCACGTGATCGTCCTCATCTTGGACTCAGCTGACCTGGACAGTGCAGCCGCCGCCATCATGGGGGGGGGCAGGGCCAGGCCCCCCCTGCCCTTGGTGAGCGTTGGTTGAGGCCGACCAGGGCAGGCCCCTGCGGCCCCTCCCATTGGCCCCTATGGGGGGGTCCTCAGGGTCCTATTGCCCCCCATTGCCCCCATTACCCCCCATTGCTCCCATTGCAGACCTTGGTGGTGCTGGAGGCGCTGGTGGCCCCCCTGGTGCGGCGGCTCCGGGCGCTGTGCAGAGGGGACCCCCTGAACCCCGATGTGTGGGGAGAGGACACTGATGTAAGAGGGGCAATGGGGGGATATGGGGGGCATTGACTCTATGGTCTCTATCAGTCTCTATGGTTTCTCTATGGTGTCTCTATGGGTCTCTATGGTGTCTCTATGGTCTCTATGCTCTCTATGAGTATGCTCCCTATGGTGTCTCTATGGGTCTCTATGAGTATGGGTCTCTATGCTCTCTATGGTGTCTCTATGGTCTCTATGGGTCTCTCTAAGGTCTCTATTGTCTCTATGGGTCTCTACGATCTCTCTATGGTCTCTATGGGTCTCTATAGGTCCCTATGGGTCTCTATGCTCTCTATGGGTCTCTGTGGCCTCTCTATGGTTTCTCTATGGTCCCTCCCAGCTCCTCGTCCCCGTGCGGTCGCTGCCTGAGGCTCTCTCGGTGCTCTCGGGGCTCCCCCCCCCCACTGCAGCCTCGCTCTGGACCCAGGACCTGGCCCTGGCCCTGGACACGGCCCAGAGGTGACCTTGACCTCAGCGTGACCCCACCCCTCCCCCCACTCGTGACCTCGCTCTGACCTTGACCCCCCCTCCCCCCTTAGGCTGCCCATGGAGCTGGTGTGGGTCAATACCCTCGAGGTGCCACAGCCATGGGGGGGGCGCGGAGCCATTGAGGTGAATGGGGGAGTCCCAGTGGGGTCCCCGGGGGGGGGTTCAATAGGGTGGTGTCAATGGGGGGGTATCAATAGGGGGGCGTCAATGGGGGGGTGTCAATGGGGGGGTATCAATAGGTGGGTGTCAATGGGGGGGTGTCAATGGGGGGGTCCCTGTGTTTTGGCTGTTCCCACCCCTCTGCTCCCCCCCCCCCCCCCCCCCAGATGCTGCGCCTCTTTGGGCGCCCCCCCTGGGCCCCCCCCACACCCCCATTGGATGAAGCCCCCAGCCTGGGGGTGCCTGACGTGACCCTTGACCCCGGTGACATCACTGCAGCCATGGGGGTCGCGCGCCGTGCCGCTATGGGGTGAGTGATGGAGGAGGAGGGGGGGGGCAAAGGGCGTTGGGGGGGGGGGGGTCCATGGGGTGAATAGGACCCCCCATTGCCCCCCCCGTGTGTCCCCCCCCCCCCGTTCGTTGCAGTTGGGCTCGTCTGGAGGCCTCCGCTCGCGCCCGGGTCCTGCAGGGGGCGCTACGGGAGCTCGGGCGCCCCCTGGCGGACGGCGCCATAGAGGAGGACGCGCGCCTGCAGGGGGCGCTGCAGCGCTGGGCGGCGCGCGCGCTGCTGATGGGCGGGGCCGTGAAGGTGGGCGGGGCCTATGGGGCGAGGCCTAGCTGGAAGGGGGCGTGGCTAAAGCGAGGGCTCCTCCCCGCCGGTAGGAGGCGCCCGGGGGCCGGTTCCTGGTGACGCGGAGGCCGCTGGGCGTGGTGGGCGTGGCCTGGAGCGGGCCCCGCCCCCTGCGCCGCGCGCTGGAGCTCCTCCCCCCGGCGCTCGCCTGCGGTAACGCCCTCGTGCTGGTGGCGCCACCCAGCGGACTGGAGGCCGCGAGGCGGCTGCAGAAGGTCAGGGGTGAACCCACCCACGTGGGGCACACAACTGACCCCCCATGACCCCCAATTGCACCCCCATGACCCCCATTTGCCCCCCCATGACCCCCATTTGCCCCCCAGAGATCCCATTTGCTCCCCGGGACCCCAGTTTGCCCTCAGGACCCATAATTACCCCCCCATGACCCCAACTGCCCCCCAGTGGGATTTGCACCCCCAGGACCCCTAATTACCCTCCCCAGACCATCAATTGCCCCCCATGACCCCCATTTGCCCCCCCATGACTCCCATTTGCACCCCCAAGACCCATAATTACCCTCTCCAGACCATCAATTGCCCCCCCCCATGATCCCCATTTGCCCCCCCATGACCCCCATTTGCACCCCCAGGACCTATAGTTACCCTCCCCAGACCATCAATTGCCCCCCCCATGACCCCCATTTGCACCCCCAAGACCCATAGTTACCCTCCCCAGACCGTCAGTTGCCCCCCATGACCCCCATTTGCCCCCCAGAGCCCCCATTTGCTTCCCCTGAACCCCAATTTGCCCTCAGGCCCATAATTACCCCCCCAGGACCCCAATTGCCCCCCCATTACCCCCATTTGCCCCTATACACCCCCCCATGTTGCCCCCCCCAACCCCTCTCTGTTCCCCCCCAGGCTCTGGAGGCCGCGGGGCTCCCGGTGGGGGCTCTCTCAGTGCTACCGGGGGGGGCCACGGCCTCGGGGCTGCCCCTGGCCAGGGAGCGCCCCAATGGGCTCTGGCTCTGTGGGGGGGACCCGGTGAGTACCCCCCCCCCATCCCCCCCATCGTACACAGGGGGATCCCTGCACCCCCCCCCCACCCCCCCCCCCCATTATGGACTCATCCAGTTCCATCCCCCCCCCTGCAGGACCTCGACTGGGGCTCAATAGGGGGTGACCCCCAAGTGTGGGTCCCGGAGGGGGGGGTTTTGGACGCGCCCCCCCCCGAAGCTGACCTGGAGCTGGAGCTGCGCTGCACCCGGCCCCACAGCCTGTGGCTGCCCTTGACCCCTGACCTTTGAACTTTGTGCCCCCCCCCAATAAAGACCCCCCAAAACTCAGCCTCACTCTCATATTGCTGCTCCGAACCATTGGGTACCAAGGGGGGAGGGGCCTGGGGGGGGAGGGGCCTGGGGGGGGGGGGGGGGGGGAGGCTCCAGCCTCGTTCTCGCCCCGCCCCTCAGTCACTTTCACTTTCGGTGGCAGCTCCGGGGGGGGGCTCGGGTCCCCCCTTCCCCCCCCCCCCCCCCCCCCCGGCTCTTCCCGACATGGACCCGGCCCCCCCCGGATCCGCGCTGGTAAGAGGGGACACCCCCCCCTCCATGGACCCCAAAGGATACTCCTGGTCCCCCCCATGGAACCCAATGGATGCCCCTGCTCCCCCCCATTAACCCCAATAGATGTCCCTGCACCCCCCCATGGACCCCAATAGATGCCCCTGCACCCCCCATAGATCCCAATGGAAGCCCCTGTTCCCCCCCATGGACCCCAATGGATGCCCCTACTCCCCCCCATGGACCCCAATGGATGCCCCTGCACCCCCCCATGGACCCCAATGGATGCTCCTACACCCCCCCCCATGGACCCCAATGGACCCCTCCGCCCCCCCCCCCCAGGTGCTGTTGCTCTTGGCTGTGCCCCCCCCCGGCGGCTGCTGCTCCTTCGAGTTCAACCCCGTGAGCAGCACGATCCGGGCCCACGTGGAGGCCGTGGTGAGACCCCCCCCCCCATGCACCCTTATGGGACCTCCCCTATGAGATCCCCCCATGGACCCCTATGGGACCTCCCCTATGGGCCCCCCCCATGGGGCTCACCCACGGTTGTGCCCCCCCCCCCCCCAGACCCCATGGTTGCTCCTGGATTACACCGTGGAGATGCCGGAGAACCTGGAGCCGGTGAGAGCCCCCCCAGGACCCCCCCATCGCCCCCATTCACCCCCTCTCATCCCCCCCATCCCCCCATTCACCCCTATGCACCCACATGCCCCCCCATTCCCCGTCCCCCTCATTGCCCCCATTCACCCCATCCCCCCAGCTCTCCCCATTCAGCACATCCCTCCCATTCCCCCCTAGCTCTCCCATCCCCCAATTCGCCGAACCCCCCCATTTACCCCTCCCCCCAGATCTCCCATTTACCCACTCCCCCCATTCACCCCTCTCCCCCCACCCCCTTCCCCATCCCACCCATTCATCCCCAACCCCCCTACCCCTCCCCCCAGCTCTCCCATCCCCCCCATCCCCCATCCCCCCCATCTTCCCCCATTCACCCCTCCCCCCATCGCCCCCATCCCCCCCCATTCACCCCCTCCCATCCCCCCCATCCCCCCATTCACCCCTATACACCCACATGCCCCCCCATTCCCCTCATTGACCCCATTCACCACATCCCTCCCATTCCCCCCCCAGCATTCCCATCCCCCAATTCCCCGAACCCCCCCATTCACCCCTCTCCCCCCACCCCATTCCCCATCCCCCCTATTCACACCCCCCTCCCCCCCCCCCTCACCCCTCCCCCCCCCATTCACCCCACCCCCTCCCCCTCCCCCCATTGACCCCTCCCCCCATTGACCCCCCCTCCCCCCCCAGCTCTCCCCATGCTCCCAGCTCTGGACGCTCCGGTTCGGGCTCGCCGCTCTCCGCTCCTTGGCCTCCCGCGCGGGGGGGGCGCTGTCCCCGCGGCTCCAGGCGCTGGCCGCGCAGCTGCACTTCCTGAGCAGCTGTCCAATCAGCGTGAGCGGGGCGGGGCTAGGGGCGGGGCTACGGCCGGGGCTCTATGTGGGGTCTCTCTATGGTCTCTACGGTCTCTATGGGTCTCTATAGTCTCTATGGTCTCTCTAGTCTCTATGGTCTCTATGGGTCTCTATGGTTTCTCTAGGGTCTCTATGAGTCCCTATGGTCTCTATGGATCTCTATGGGTTCTCTATGGGTCTCTATGGAGCCTCTATGGGGTCTCTATGGTCTCTATGGGTCTCTATGGGGTCTCCATGAATCTCTATGGGTCTCTATGCGGTCTCTATGGGTCTCCATGTGTCTCTATGGGTCTCTATGGGTCTCTATGCTCTCTATGGGTCCCACTGACCACCCCATTGCCCCCAGGACCCCCAGGGCTGCGCTCGCCTGCGCCCCATGAACCTCTCCCAGCTCCTGGGGGGGCTGGAACTGCAGCTGGGGGGGCTGCGGGAGCGCCCCCCCCCACCCCACACCTGCACCCACCTGCGCTGCACCAAGGGTACTGGCCCCATAGCGACCCCCATAGGAACCCCAATGGGGACCCCCTATAGAGACCCCCCATGGGACCCCCATTGATCCCCCCCATTTCCCCCCCCCGCAGACCCCCCCGTGTCGCCCCCCCCCCGCGGCGCCCCACGGGGTCCCCCCCTCCGCCCCCCACGGGCTCATCCTATGGGGGGCGCTGGGGGGGGCCCTGGTGCTGAGCGCGGCTGTGTGGGGCCTGAGCATGAGGAGAAGGAGGGGGGGCACCGAGTGCAGGTGGGGCAATGGGAGCAATGGGGCAATGGTGGGGTAATGGGGGGCAATGGGAGGGGTAATGTGGGGCCATGGGGGGGCAATGGGGTGTGCAATGTGGGGGCAGTGGGAGGGGTAATGGGGGGCAATGGGGTGTGCAATGTGGGGGCAATGGGAGGGGTAATGGGGGGCAATGGGGGGGCAATAGGGGGTAATGGGGTGTGCAATGTGGGGGCAATGGGAGGGGTAATGGGGGGCAATGGGGTGTGCAATGGTGGGGTAATGGGGGGTAATGGGGTGTGCAATGTGGGGGCAGTGGGAGGGGTAATGGGGGGCAATGGGAGTTATAGGGCAATGGTGGGGTAATGGGGAGGTAATGGGGATGTTATGGGGGCAATGGGGGGGCAATGGGGGAAGTGGGAAGAGCAATGGGTGTACAATGGGGGGGCAATGGGGATGCATTGGGGGTAATGGG
This sequence comes from Melopsittacus undulatus, assembly GCF_012275295.1. Classification (NCBI taxonomy): domain Eukaryota; kingdom Metazoa; phylum Chordata; class Aves; order Psittaciformes; family Psittaculidae; genus Melopsittacus; species Melopsittacus undulatus. The sequence continues at coordinate 197,482 of NC_047553.1, read as the reverse complement.
GGGTTATGGGGAGCAATGGGGGCATTGGGGGTAATGGCAATGGGAGCAATGGGGATGCATTGGGGGTAATGGGGAGCAATGGGGTGTAAAGGGGGGGGTCACTGGTGTCAGCGGTGCCCCCCCAGTGCTGGAGCTGGATGGGCCCTGAGCAGCTGCAGGGGGGGACCAGGGATGGACCCAGGTAAAGGAGAGCCTATGGGGGGGGGGTTATGGGGGAGCCCTGGGGGGGGTTGGGGGGTCCTGACCTTCCCCCCCAATTTAGGCTGATCCAGGAGCCATGGGAACCCCCCTCGGCCCCCCCATAGTGGGGGGGGTGTTTGGGGGGGCCCCCAGAGCCAATGAGAGCACCCCCAATAAAGGTTATGGTGGGAGCCTGAGTGTGAGGGGGGGGGCATCGAACCCCCTTATGGGAGGGGGTAAAGGGATGGGGGGGGCACAGAGCAACGTGGCTTTATTGGGGGTAAATGGGGGGTGATGGGGGGCAATGGGGAGGGGTCTTCTGGGGGTAAAGGGGGGTAAATGGGTGCCTGGGGAATGGAAGGTTATGGGGGGATCTCATGGGGGTGGTCTTATGGGGGGGTTATATAGGGCTATGGGGGGCTTTTGGGGGGTAAATGGGGGTTGTGGATGTAAATGGGGGTAATGGGGGGGCTACAGGGGGCAAATGGGGGTTATGGGGGATAAATGGGTGGGTTATAAGGGGTAAATGGGGTTATTGGAAGTAAATGAGGGGGTTTAGGGGGCTATGGGGGGGTAAATGGGAGGTTATGGGGGTAAATGGGAGATTATAGAGAGTAAATGGGGGCTATGGGGTAAATGAGGGCGTTATGGGCGTCAATGAGAGCTATGGGGGAAATGGGGTTACGGGATGGGGTTTATGGGGGGCTATGGGGTAAATGGGGTTGTGGGATGTGGGCTATGGGATGGAGGTTATGGGATGGGGGTTATGGGGGGGGTTATGGGGGTGTCACATGGGGGGGGCTCTGTGGTGCCGCAGCTGCAGGCTCGGGGCTGGCCTCCCCCAAAGCAGCAGCAGCAGCAGCAGCCCCAGCAGCAGTGCCCAGCCCAGCACTGGGAGCACTGGGAGAACTGGGATCTCCAGTGGGGCTGGGGCCGGCACTGGGGGCAGTGCCAGCAGCGGGGTCATTGGGGGCACTGGGGTTACTAGTGATGCCATTGCTGTCACTGGTGGTACTGGTGTCACTGGTGGTACTGGTGATGCTATTGCTGTCACTGGTGGTACTGGTGATGCCATTGTTGTCACTGGGGTTACTGGTGTTATTGGTGATGGCATTGCTGTCACTGGTGGTACTGGTGATGCCATTGCTGTCACTGGTGGTACTGGTGATGTCATCGCTGTCACTGGTGTCACTGGTGGCACTGCTGTCACTGGTGGTACTGGTGGCACTGGGGTTACTGGTGCCCTACCGGTGCAGGCCATGAGTGGCACTGGGAGCACTGGGGCTGGCGGCCTCCTGGGCCCATCCCTACCTGGTGCTGGCCTCCGGGGGGGGTCCTCACCTCGGCCTCATCCTGCTGGGGCTCAGCCCCCTCCTGGGGGGGCACCAGGCTCAGCTCCATGGGGCACCCCCATTGATACCCCCCCATTGATGCCCCCCATTGGGGTCCCCTGACCCTTACCTGGCCCATGGGGGTGTCACCGAGTGTGCCCCAGAGCTGCCTGTAAGGGGGGGGGGAACTGAAGTGAGTGAGGGGCACCCATGGGTGCTGCTGGCATCAGTGTGGGACCAGTTAGCCCCATTGCCCCCATTGTCCCCCATCTCCCTCATTGCCCCCCATCTCCCTCATTGCCCCCCATCTCCCCCATTGCCCCCCATCTCCCCTCTTGCCCCATTACCCCCATTACCCCATTGTCCCCCATCTCTCACAGGCCACAGGTCTCCTGGAGCTGATCCAACTGATGCTGGAGCCGTGCTGCCTCCAACCGCTGCTCCTGGGGGGGGGGACACGGGGTTGGGGGTCCCAATTGACCCCCCCTAACCCCATAGCCCCCCCATAACCCCATAGCCCCCATACCCTCACTGCTGTCTCGTACTCTTCCAGTGCTGTTGTCAGCTCAGTCACCCTCTGCCCGGCCTATGGAGCCATTGGGTGCCCATGGGGGGGCTGAGACCCCAATGGGTGCCCGTGGGGGGTTCAGACCCCATTGGGTACCCATGGGGGGGTCAGACCCCATTGGGTGCCCATGGGGGGGGCTCAGACCCCACTGGGTGCCCATGGGGGGGTCAGACCCCATTGGGTGCCCATGGGGGGGTCAGACCCCATTGGGTGCCCATGGGGGGGTCAGACCCCATTGGGTGCCCTCACCTGGGCTGCGGTGGCCTCGTGGCTGAGCAGGAGCTCGGAGCAGCGGCAGAGCTGGGCCTGGGGCAGAGGCTGCATTGGTGGCACTGGGGGGGCCCATGGGGGGGAAAACGGGGGGGGGCATGGGGGGGGTCTCACCTCAAGCAGCGTCACCGAGGGCACCAGTGCCTGCAGCTGGGCCCGCAGCTCCTGCCCCTCGCTGTGCAGGTGCTGGGTCTGCAATGGGGGTAATCAATGGGGCATCAATAGGGGCATCAATGGGGGCATCAATGGAGGCATCAATGGGCATATCAATGGGGCATTAATAGGGGCATCAACGGGGGTATCAATGGGGATATCAATGTGGCATCAATGGGGGCATCAATGGAGACATCAATGGGGGTATCAATGGGGCATCAATGGTGGCATCAATGGGGTTATCAATGGGACATTAATGGGGGTATCAATGGAGCACCAATGTGGACATCAATGGGGGTATCAATAGGGCATCAATGCGGCATCAATGGGGACACCAATGGGGCACCAACTGGGGCACCAATGGGCATCAATGGGGTATCAATGGCGTCCCCATGGCAAGGGCCTCACCTCCTCCTGCAGCCCATCCGCGTGCGACCGGAGGCTGCTCTGCTCCTTCTCCTGCACCAATGGGGACATTGGGTGGGGGGTGGGTCCATGGGTGCCCCCCCCAGGTGCCACTGCCCCCAATGGGTGCCCCCAGGGCCCACCAGGGTCCTCATCCTGCGCCGCAGCTCCAGGTTCTGCTCCTCCAGCCCCTTCACCGCAGCCTTGGTGTCCTCCAGCTCCTCAGTGGCCGCGCGCGCTCGCTCCAGTGCCTGCTGGGTGCTATGGGGCATGGGGGGGCTCAGCACCATGGGGTGTCCATCACCATGGGGTGCCCATCACCATGGGGTGCTCAGCACCATGGGGTGTCCATCACCATGGGGTGTCCATCCCCATGGGGTGCTCAGCACCATGGGGTGTCCATCACCATGGGGTGTCCATCACCATGGGGTGCTCAACACCATGGGGTGTCCATCACCATGGGGTGTCCATCACCATGGGGTGTCCGTCACCATGGGGTGTCCATCACCATGGGGTGCTCAGCACAATGGGGTGTCCATCACCATGGGGTGTCCATCACCATGGGGTGCTCAGCACCATGGGGTGTCCATCACCATGGGGTGTCCATCACCATGGGGTGCTCAGCACAGTGGGGTGTCCATCACCAGTGGTATATTATGGGATGCCCACCCCCATTGTGTTAGTATGGGATGCCCACCCCCAGTGGGTTATTATGGGATGTCCATCCCCATTGGGTTAGTATGGGATGCCCACCCCAGTGGGTTATTATGGGATGTCCCAGGCCCTCACCTGCGCAGCTGCCCCCGGAGCTCCTGCAGCTCCTCCCCCAGGCGCGAGTTCTGCTCCTCGCTGGCCTCGGCCTCGCGCTGCAGCCGCTGGTTGTAGATGGCCAAGAGCTGGGCCCGGGACAGGAACTGCAGCGGCTCCGGGCTGGGGGGGGGGGGGGGGGTCCATGGGGGGGGATCCATGGGATGGATCCATGGGTTGGGATCCATGGGGTGGGATCCATGGGGTGGGATTAATGGGGTTGATATATCGGGGGGGATCCATGGGATGGGATCAATGGGGTGGGATCAATGGGGTGGGATCCATGGGGTGAGATCCATGGGGTGGGATCAATGGGATGGATCCCGGCCTCACCCTGGCTCTGCACCATGCTCGGTCTCTGCCTCTGTGGGAGCTTCCTCTGCTGGAGGTAGGGGGGGGGGTATCAGGGGGGGCCAGGAGCGTTCCCAGCCTCTGAAGCAGCCCCCCCCACCCCCCGCTCCATGGAGCATCCCCAGGGCGGCTCCTACATCCCTATGGAGCATCCCCATGGAGCATCCCTATGGAGCTCCCCATGGAGCATCCCCATGGAGCCCCACACTCACCTGGACCAAGGTCTCCAGCGGCCACTTCCAGCTCCTCCCCGAGCCACGAGCCCCTGGGGGGGGGGGGGAGGGGGTTTCTGTGGGTCTCTATGGGTCGCTATGGGGTGTACGTCTATGGGCTGCTATGGGGTGTATGTCTATGGGTCACTATGGGGTGTATGTCTATGAGGCGTTAATGGGTCGCTATGGTCCTCAACGTATCTCTGTGGGGTTTCAGTGTGTCTCTGTAGGTCCCTATGGGTCTCTATGTGTCCCTATAGGATCCCAAGGTGTCCCTATGTGTCCCTATAGGGTCCCAGTGTGTCCCTATGGGTCTCTCTGTGTCTCTATAGGGTCTGTATGTGTACCTATAGGGTCTCTATGTGTCCCAATGGGTCTCTATAGGGTCCCAATGTATCCGAATGTGTCCCAACGTATCCTTACAGGGTCCCAATGTGTCCCAATGTGTCTCTATAGGGTCTCTATGTGTCCCAGTGTATCCCAATGTGTCCCAATGTGTCGCTATAGGGTCTCTATGTGTCCCAATGGGTCCCTATAGGGTCCCAATGTATCCCAATGGGTCCCTATAGGGTCCCAATGTATCCCAATGTGTCCCAATGTGTCCTTATGGGGTCCCAATGTATCCCAATGTGTCCCAATGTGTCTCTATAGGGTCTCAATGTGTCCCAATGTGTCCCTATGGGTCCCGGTGTGTCCTCACGTGACCCCGCCGCCCGCTGACCTGCGGCACTTCCGGATCCACCTCCCCATGACGCTGTGGAACGCGGCCCGGTCCAGCCCCGCCCCCGCGCATGCGCCGTCCGCCGCCTCCAGCATGGAGCCCAGAGCGCGCAGGCGCCGCTCGTCCGGGGGCCGCCCGGTCACGGCCGACAGGTACTGGAGGACCCGCGCGGCGGGCACGCGGCCTGCCGGCAGGGGGCGCCATGGCGGCTAGAGGGGCGCTCTATGGGGCTCTATGGGCTCTATGGGAGCTCTATGGGCTCTATGGGGGCTCTATGATCTCTATGGGAGCTCTATGGGCTCTATGGGGGTTCTATGGGCTCTATGGGGGTCTCTGGGCTCTATAGGGCTCTATGGGATCTATGGGCTCTATGGGGCCCTATGGGAGCTCTATGGGCTCTCTATGAACTCTATGGGGCGCTATGGGCTCTATGGGGCTCTATGGGCTCTATAGGGGCTCTATGGGGCTCTATGGGCTCTCTATGGGCTCTATGGGGCTCTATGGGCTCTATGGGCTCTCTATGGGGCTCTATGGGCTCTATAGGGCTCTATGGGCTCTATGAGGCTCAATGGAGCTCTATGGGTCTCTATGGGCTCTGTGGGCTCTCTATGAGGCTTTATGGCATTTATGGGGCTCTATGGGAGCTCTATGGAGTCCATGGGAGCTCTATAGGCTCTATGGGGCTGTATGGGAGATCTGTGGGGCTCTATGTGGCTCTATGAGAGGTCTATGGGGGCTCTATGGGGCTCTATGGGAACTCTGTGGGGTCTATGGGAGATCTCTGGGGCTCTATGGGAGCTCTATGGGTCCCTATGGGTCCCTATGGTCTCTCTCTGGTCTCTCTCTGCCCCCCGTACCCCCCCCCGTGCTCTCCCCCTGTTCCCGTACCTGTGCCCTGGGGGTCGCAGGCCTCAAAGGTGCAATCGAGCACAAACTCCAGCCCGGAGCCGCCCCCGGGGTCCCCCCGCGCCGCTTCCGGGGCCCCTCCCCCCCCCTCGCCCCCTCCCCCCCCGCGGGGCCGGGACCGGGACCGGGATCGGGGCCGGGGCTCCCCCGGAGGCTCCGCCATGGCCGGGGGGGGGTCCTGAGGTGAGGGGAGAGGGGCGGGGCTCAGCGGTGCCACCCGCGGGGGCTGAGCCAATCAGAAGCCTGGATCTGAAGGGAGGGGCGGGGCCAAGAGGAGTCCTGAGGTGAAAGGGGCGGGGCTCAGAGCGAGGAGTTCCCGCCCAAGAGGGGCTGAGCCAATCACAACGCAGAGGGGCGTGGCCAAGGGGGAGGTCTGAGGTAAAAGGGGCGGGGCCACGCGGGAGCTGTTCCCGCTCGGAGGGGTTGAGCCAATCACAGCGCAGAGGGGCGTGGTCTTCGGAGGGAAGGGGCGTGGCCCTTTGGGACTGGCCCCAAGCCGGGCCCTGTGCTGGAAGGGGGCGTGGCCCCGCCCCTTCCCCGCTCTCATTGGTTGGCGCTGCCGGGTCCTGGTGTTTTATTGGCTGAAGGAGGGGAAGGGGCGGAGCTCACGGCGCCATCGGGGGCTCGTCTGGGTCCAGGTTCCGGATGAGGAACATGGAGAGCAGGAGCAGCAGCAGCTGAGGGAGAGAGCGCCCCCTGCAGCATGGGCGGACCCATAGAGAGCCCCATAGAGCCATAGAGAGCCCCATAGAGCCATAGAGAGCCCCATAGAGAGCCCCATAGAGGCATAGAGAGCCCCATAGAGCCATAGGGCACCCCATAGACCCATAGAGAGCCCCATAGATCCATAGAGCACCCCATAGACCCATAGAGAGCCCCATAGACCCATAGAGAGCCCCATAGATCCATAGAGCACCCCATAGACCCATAGAGAGCCCCATAGAGAGCCCCATAGACCCATAGGGAGCCCCACAGAGCACCCTATAGAGCATGGGCTGACACATAGAGTGCCCCATAGAGAGCCTCATAGAACCATAATGTGCCCCACAAAGGGCCTCATTGACACAGAGAGCCCCATAGCCCCATTGACCACCCCATAGAGCATTGAGCACCCCATAGAGCACTGACCACCCCATAGTCCCATTGACCGCCCCATGAAACTATTGACTGTCCCATAGCCCCATTGACCACCCCATAGCCCCACTGTCTGCCCCATACCCCCATTGACTGCCCCATAGCCCCATTGACTGCCCCATAGCCCCATTGACCACCCCATAGCCCCACTGTCTGCCCCATAGCCCCATTGACCACCCCATAGCCCCACTGTCTGCCCCATAGCCCCATTGACCACCCCATAGCCCCACTGTCTGCCCCATACCCCCATTGACCGCCCCATAGCCCCATTGACAACCCATAGCCCCACTGTCTGCCCCATACCCCCATTGACTGCCCCATACCCCCATTGACTGCCCCATAGCCCCATTGACCACCCCATAGCCCCATTGACCACCCCATAGCCCCACTGTCTGCCCCATACCCCCATTGACCACCCCATAGCCCCATTGACCACCCCATAGCCCCACTGTCTGCCCCATACCCCCATTGACCACCCCATAGCCCCACTGTCTGCCCCATAGCCCAACTGTCTGCCCCATAGCCCCATTGACTGCCCCATAGCCCCATTGACCACCCCATAGCCCCACTGTCTGCCCCATAGCCCCATTGACCACCCCATAGCCCCACTGTCTGCCCCATAGCGCCATTGACCACCCCATAGCCCCACTGTCTGCCCCATAGCCCCATTGACCACCCCATAGCCCCATTGACCACCCCATAGCCCCACTGTCTGCCCCATAGCCCCACTGTCTGCCCCATAGCCCCATTGACCACCCCATAGCCCCACTGTCTGCCCCATAGCCCCATTGACCACCCATAGCCCCACTGTCTGCCCCATAGCCCCATTGACCACCCCATAGCCCCACTGTCTGCCCCATAGCCCCATTGACCACCCATAGCCCCACTGTCTGCCCCATAGCCCCATTGACTGCCCCATAGCCCCACTGTCTGCCCCATAGCCCCATTGACCACCCCATAGCCCCACTGTCTGCCCCATAGCCCCATTGACTGCCCCATAGCCCCACTGTCTGCCCCATAGCCCCACTGTCTGCCCCATAGCCCCACTGTCTGCCCCATAGCGCCCATCCCCCCCTCACCTCCACGAGGCCACAGCCAAGGCTGCCCCCGAGCACTGAGGGCAGGTTCTGGGCCAGCCACAGCCGGGAGCGCTCGGCACAGCCCTGGGGCAATGGGGTTCAATGGGGTTATGGGGTAATGGGGGTGATGGGGGTGATGGGGGTAATGGGGCAATGGGGGTGATGGGGGTGATGGGGGTAATGGGGCAATAGGGGTAATGGGGGTAATGGGGCAATGGGGGACAATGGGGGGCAATGGGGTTATGGGGTAATGGGGATAATGGGGGTAATGGGGGTTATGGGGTAATGGGGTAATGGGGGGCAATGGGTCCCAATGAGGTCTATGGGTGCCAATGGATGCTAATGGGTGCCAATGGGGTCTATGGGTGCCAATGGGGTCAATGGGTGTCAATGGGTGCCAAAGGGTGCTAATGGGTGCCCGTGGGTGCCAATGGGGTCTATGGGTGCCAAAGGGTGCCAATGGGTGCCAATGGGGTCAATGGGTATCAATGGGTGCCAATGGGGTCAATGGGTGTCAATAGGTGCCAATGGGTGCCTATGGATATCCATGGTTGCCAATGAGGTCAATGAGTATCAATGGGTGCCAATGGGTATCAATAAGTCTCAATGGGTATCAATGGGTCTCAATGGGTATCAATGGGTGCCAATGGGTATCAATGGGTCTCAATGGGTATCAATGGGTGCCAATGGGTATCAATGGGGTCAATGGGTATCAATGGGGTCAATGGGTATCAATGGGGTCAATGGGTATCAATGGGTCTCAATGGGTATCAATGGGTCTCAATGGGTATCAATGGTGTCAATGGGTATCAATGGGTCTCAATGGGTATCAATGGTGTCAATGGGTATCAATGGGTCTCAATGGGTATCAATGGGGTCAATGGGTATCAATGGGTCTCAATGGGTATCAATGGGTTCAATGGCTCTCACCATAGGGAACAGGTCCTGCGGTGCAGCCATGGGGCAGCGGCCATGGGGCAGGCGCGGGAGGGTCCCTCGGGTGCTGTTGGGGACCAGGCAGGAGCAGGCGACGGCCCCACGGGGGCTCCAGTCCTGGGGCCCAGCCCAGCCACAGCAATGGAGCTGGGGGACAATGGGAGATGTGGGGGCTATGGGTCTCTATGGGTCCCTATGGTCTCTATGGGGCTCTATGGTGTCTATGGGTCTCTATGGTGTCTATGGGTCTCTATGGTCTGTATGGTCTCTATGGGTCTCTATGGTTTCTATGGGTCTCTATGGTGTCTATGGGTCTCTATGGTTTCTATGGGTCTCTATGGTCTCTATGGGGTCTCTATGGGGTCTCTATGGGTCTCTGGGTCTCTATGGTCTCTATGGGGTCACTATAGGGCTCTATGGGTCTCTATGGGTCTCTATAGTCTCTATGGGGTCTATGGGTCTCTATGGGTCTCTGGAGTCTCTATGGGTCTCTATGGTCTCTATGGTCTCTATGGGTCTCTATGGGGCTCTATGGGGCTCACCTGTTGCTGGACAAGGTCCCAGGCCTCGTGGGGCTCCCCTGGGGGTCCCTGGGCCGGGTACCCCCGGATCAGGTCCCGCGCGTGCGCCGCCATCTTGGAGAACACCTGGGGGGCAGAGGGAGCCCTGCCCCATTGCCCACCCCATAACCCAGCCCCATAACCCTGCCCCATAGCATAACCCAGCCCCATTGCCCTGCCCCATAACCCAGCCCCATAGCATAACCCAGCCCCATTGCCCTGCCCCATAGCCCAGCCCCATTGCCCACCCCATAACCGCGCCCCATATCACAGCCCCATAGCATAACCCAGCCCCATTGCCCTGCCCCATAACCCAGCCCCATAGCATAGCCCAGCCCCACAACCTTACCCCATAGCGCAGCCCCACCGCACTCACATGGACGCGCTGGGTGTAGGCAATGACCCCCACAGTGATCTGGGCAGTGAAGAGCAGCAGCAGGACCCCGAAGTACTTGGGGGGCAGGAGAACATATGGGGCTGGCCCCACACGTGCCCCTCCCCCCCCAGCCCCATAACTGCCCCCCCTCCCCCCTGCCCCCCCACTCACCAGCCCCAGCAGGACCCTGCCCCCCCGCAGGGCCCCGATGCCCCCCAGGGCCCCCAAGGTCACGGTGCAGCCTCCGACCCCCAAGCAGAGCCAGGCCCAGCCCCGGAGCGCCAGCAATGGGGAGCCTGGGGGGGGAAAGGGGGGGGGTCAGTGGGGCTGCCCCATAGGGTATGGGGTGCCCCATAGAGGGGGTGCCCCATAGGGTATGGGGTGCCCCATAGGGGGTTGCCCCATAGGTTATGGGGTGCCCCATAGAGGGGGTGCCCCATAGAGGGGGTGCCCCATAGGGGGGGTCGTACCCAGCACCCAGCTGAGGCTCCAGCGGTCAAGGAGGGCCCAGAGGCCAAAGGCCACGAGGAGAGACCCTAAAAGCTGGGGGGGGCAAAACAGAGCACCCATAGAGATCCATAGCACCCATTGACCCCATAGCACCCATAGAGACCCATAGCACCCATTGACCCCCACAACACCCATTGACCCCATAGAACCCATAGCACCCATAGCATCCATTGACCCCAGAGCACCCCATAGCACCCGTTTACCCCATAGCACCCCCAGCACCCCAAAGCACCAATAGCCCCCATTGACCCCATAGCACCGCATAGCACCGCAATAGCACCCCATAGCATCCATAGCACCCATTAACCCCCATAGCACCCTATAGCACTCACAGCCCCCCCATAGCACCCCCAAAGCACCCCATAGCACCCACAGCCCCCCCATAGCACCCCCAAAGCACCCCATAGCACCCATTAACCCCCATAGCACCCTATAGCACTCACAGCCCCCCCATAGCATCCACAGCACCCACAGCCCCCCCATAGCACCCCCAAAGCACCCCATAGCACCCATTAACCCCCATAGCACCCACAGCACCCTATAGCACCCCCAATAGCATCCCATAGCACCCATTGACCCCCATTGACCCATAGCCCCCCCATAGCACCCATTGACCCCCATTGACCCATAGCCCCCCCATAGCACCCATTGACCCCATAGCACCCATGGGTGCTCACCGCGGCCGCGCTGTTGAAGAGGAAGAGGAAGCCTCTGGCCAGGCCCAGGCAGCCCCTGGGCCCCATTGGCTGCACCCATGGGAGAGGAAGGGGGGTCAGCACCCACTATGGGTGCCATTGACCCCCATAGACCCCTATAGACCCCCATAATCCCCTATAGACCCCTATAGATCCCTATATACCCCTATAGACCCCATAGCACCCATAGGGCCCCATGGCCCCCCCCCCACCTCCGCTCTCTGTGGGTGCTCCCGCAGGGGCAGGAAGCGCCTGGGGGGGGGGGGGAGGAAGTTTTGGGGGGGTCACGTGGTGCACCCGTGGGGTGCTATAGGGGGAGCCAATGGGTGCCTATGGGTGCTATAGGGGGCAATGGGGGGCTATGGGGTGTGCACAGCCCCCAATAGACCCCCCCACACCCCATAGATCCCACATAGACACCTGTAGCACCCTATGGCACCCATAGGGACCCCAATACCTCCCATAGCACCCATAGGGACCCCAATACCCCCATAGCCCCCATAGCACCTATAGGGACCCTAATAACCCCCATAGCCCCCTATAGCACCCATAGGGACCCCAATACCCCCATAGCCCCCATAGCACCCATAGGGACCCCAATACCCCACATAACCCCCCATAGCACCCATAGGGACCCCAATACCCCCCATAGGGGCCCCCACATCGCGCCCCACCCCCCGAAAAGCGCGGGAACGCTCCCCATTGGTCGCCTTCCCCTCACTCCCCCTCCCCATTGGCCAGCGCTGCCTCAGGCTCCTATTGGCTGCTCCCTCTTCGCCCCGCCCCTCCGTCACCATAGCGACGCCGTGCCCACGTGCCCCTCCCTCCGTTTCCCTCCTCACGTGACCAGGACGTGACGCCGACGCGGAAGGAAGGGGGGGGGCCACGTGTTGCGGGCGCCAAGATGGCGGCGGCGGCGGCGGCGGCGGCGGCGGCGGCGCAGAGGGGAGGGGGCGGCGGAGGAGGGGGCGGAACCAACGCGGAGGCCGCGGGGGGGGACGGGAGCGCGGCCGGGAACAGCGGAGACGCGGGGGGGGGGGGCGGGGACGGCTGCAGAGAACCCGACCCCCCCCCGGGCAGCGGTGAGATGGGAGGGGCCGGTGGGGGGGGGGGGGGGGATGGGAATGGGGGGGGGGGGAACGGGAGTGACCCCGAACCCCCCCCCCCCCCCACGTGTTTTAGGGGACTCCTCGGAGCAGATCATGAGGACGGGGGCGCTGCTGCTGAGGGGGTGAGGCTATGGGGGGGGATATGGGGCTATGGGGGGTCTATAGGGGCCTATGGGGGTTCTATGGGGGCTATGGGGGGGCTATGGGGGCTCTATGGGGGGCTATAGGGGGCTATGGGGGTCCTATAGGGTTCTATAGAGGCTATGGGGGTTCTATGGGAGGGTTATAGGGGGGTTTAAAGGGGGCAATGGGGGCTCTATAGGGGGGTCTATAAGGGGGTATGGGGGTTCTATAGGGGGTTTTAAAGGGGGCTATGGGGGGTCTGTAGGGGGGTATGTGGGTTCTACAGGGGGTCCTATAAGGGACTATGTGGGTTCTAGAGGGGGTTATGGGGGTTCTATAGGTGGCTATGGGGGTTCTATGGGTGGAGACCCTGAGTTATGGGGCAGGGGGGGAGGAGGGACCTGGGACCCCCCTTGTGCACTGGGGGGGGTGGAACCTTGGGATCCCTCATGGCCCATAGCCGGAATCCCACGATATTCCCATGTTATCATATGTTATCCAATGTTATCCCATATTATTGCATGTTATCCCATGTGATTCCATGTTATTCCATACTGTCCTGTGCTGTCCCATGCTATCCCGTGTTGCTGTCCCATTACCACATGCTGTCATCCCAGGCTATCCCATATTATCCTATCTTATCCCATCCTATTGCTCTGTTATCCCATGCTGTTCTCTATCCCACTATCCCATGCTGTTATCCCATGCTGTTATCCCGCGCTATCCAGTGCTGTTCTGCTTTATCCCACGCTGCTCTCCCGTTCCATCCCATGTTGTTATCCCGTTATCCCACATTGTTATCCCATTCTTATCCCGTTATCCCATGCTGTTATCCCGTTATTATCCTGTTATCCCATTATTATCCTGTTATCCCACGCCGTTATCCTGATATCGCATTACTATCCTGTTATCCCACGCCGTTATCCCGTTATTATCCTGTTATCCCATTATTAACCCATTATCCCACGCCATTATCCCATTATTCCATTATTATCCTGTTATCTCATGTCGTTATCCCATTATTATCCCGTTATCCCATGCTGTTATCCCATTGTTATCTTGTTATCCCATGCCGTTATCCCACGTTATCCCGTTATTATCCCATTATTAACCCGTTATCCCATGCCATTATTCCGTTATCCCGCTATCCCAAGCCATTATCCCGTTATTGTCCTGTTATCTCATTATTATCCTGTTATCCCATGCTGTTATCCCCTTATCCCATGCTGTTTTCCCGTTATCCCATGCTGTTATCCCTTTATCCCATGCTGTTTTCCCATTATGCCATGCCGTTATCCCGTTATTATCCCGTTATCATCCCGTTATTCCATGCTGTTATCCCATTATTATGTTGTTATCCCGTTATTATCCCGTTATCCCGTTATTATCCCGTTATCCCATGCTGTCATCCCGTTATTATCCTGTTATCCCATGCTGTTATCCCGTTATCCAGTTATTATCCCATTATCCCATGCTGTCATCCCATTATTATCCTGTTATCCCATGCTGTTATCCCGTTATCTCCCCGTTATCATCCCGTTATCATCCCGTTATCATCCCGTTATCTCCCGTTATCTCCCCCAGCTTCATCCGGGATCACGTGGAGCGCTGCGGGGACGCGGCCGCGCTCGCCCTGGGCCGGGCGGAGCTGGGGGCGGAGCCGGAGGCGGGGCCGGGGGCGTGGCCAGCGGCGGGGGCGGGGCCAGGGGCGGGGCCTGGGCGGGGCGCGCCCGACACCAAGAGGCTCAGCGAGTGTCTGCGGAGGATCGGGGATGAGCTGGACAGGAACGCGGAGCTGCAGAGGTGACTATGGGGCTATATGGGGCTATGGGGTTATAGGGGGCTATGGGGCTATGGGGGCTATGGGGCTATGGGGGAGCTATGGGGTTATAGGGGGCTATGGGGGCTATGGGGCTATGGGGGAGCTATGGGGCTATGGAGTTATAGGGGGCTATGGGGGCTATGGGGCTATAGGGGGCTATGGGGATATGGGGGCTATGGGGCTATATGGGGCTATAGGGGGAGTTCTATGGGGCTATTTGGGGAGTTCTATGGGGCCTGTATGGGGCAGTTCTATAGGGGCTGTGGGGGCTATGGGGGGAGTTCTATGGGGTCTGTAGGGGGCTACGGGGGCAGTTCTATGGGGGCTATAGGGGGAGTTCTACAGGGGCTATGGGGGCAGTTCTATGGGGGCTATAGGGGGAGTTCTGTGGGGGCTATAGGGGGAGTTCTGTGGGGGCCATGGGGGGAGTTCTGTGGGGGCCATGGGGGGAGTTCTATGGGGGCTATGGGGGAGTTCTGTGGGGGGAGTTCTATGGGGGCTATAGGGGGCTATGGGGGGAGTTCTATGGGGGCTATAGGGGGAGTACTGTGGGGGCTATGGGGGGAGCTCTATGGGGGCTATAGGGGGAGTCCTATGGGGGCTATGGGGGGAGCTCTATGGGGGCTATAGGGGGAGTCCTATGGGGGGAGTTCTATGGGGTCTGTAGGGGGCTATGGAGGGAGTTCTATGGGGGCTATAGGGGGAGTTCTGTGGGGGCTATAGGGAGAGTACTGTGGGGTCTATGGGGGGGTTCTGTGGGGGGCTATAGGGGGCTATGGAGGCAGTTCTATGGGAGCTATGGGGGCAGTTCTATGGGGTCTATAGGGGGAGTTCTGTGAGGGGAGTGTAGGGGGTTATGGTGAGTGGTTCTATTTGGGGTCTAAGGGAGCATATAGGGGGCTATGGGGGGGGAGGCTATGGAGAGTTTATAGGGGTCTGTAAGGGGCTATGAGGGCTATAGGGCCTATGGGGGGGTTTCTAGGGGGGTCTACAGGGGCCCTACATCAGCCTATGGAGGGTCTATGGGGTGCCTATGGGGGTGTCTAGGGGGCCTATGGGGGGGCTATAGAGCCTGTGGGGGGGGGGGTTATAGGGGTGTCTAGGGGGGGTCAATAGGGGGGCTCTATGGGAGTATCTAGCTGGGTCCATTCAAAGCATGGGGGGGTCCCTGCTGGCTCCTGATTGGTCCCTGCCAGCTCCTGCCGGCTCCTGATTGGTCCATGCCAGCTCCTGCCGGCTCCTGATTGGCCCATGCCGGCTCCTGCTGGCTCCTGATTGGCCCTGTGCCCCGCAGGATAATCGAGGACGTGGGCTGCGAGGCCCCCAAGGAGCTCTTCTTTAAGGTGGCAGCTGAGATGTTCTCTGATGGAGCCTTCAACTGGGGCCGAGTTGTTGCCCTGTTCTACTTTGCCTGCAAACTGGTGCTCAAGGTGGGTCCGGACCCCAAACACCCCCGAAACACCCCAAAAACAGCCCCAAAACACCCCCAAAAACACCCCCAAAAACCCTTTGGGACCCCCAAAAACCCTTTTAACCCCCCCCCCAGAATTCTTTGGGAACCCCAAAACCCCCCTGAACCCCCCCCAAAACCCACCCCAAAACCCTTTGGGACCCCCAAAAAACCCCTTACCCCTCAAAAAAACTCCCTTAACCCCCCACAAACCCTTTTGGGACCCCTAAAAAGCCCCTTAAACACCCCCCAAAAAACCCTTTGGGACCCCCCAAACCCCCTTAAAACCCCTTAAGCCCCCCAAAAAACCCTTTTAGGGCCCCTTTAAAACCCACCCCAAAACCCTTTTGCACCCCCTTAAACCCCCGTAGGGACGCTATTGGACCCCCTTAAACCCCCCCTAAAACCATTTGGGATGCCCCAAAACCCCCTTAAAAACCCCCCCAAAACCCTCTTGGGACCCCCTTAACCGCCCCCATAGGACCCTTGGGGACCCCCCCCATGCCATATTGACCCCCCTCCCCTGCAGGCGCTCTGTGCCCGGCTCCCGGAGCTGGTCAGGACCATCCTGGCCTGGACCATGGAATACCTGCGGGAGCATGTCCTGGGCTGGATCCAGGCGCAGGGCGGATGGGTGAGTCCATTCGGGGCAATGGGGGGGTAATGGGGGGCAATGGGGGGTAATGGGGCCGTGGTGACCCCCCCGTGTCTCTGTGCCCCCCCAGGACGGGTTGCTGTCGTCCTCGCTCGCCCCCTCCTGGCAGGCGCTCACCCTCTTCGCTGCCGGGGTCCTCACTGCATCCCTCACCATATGGAAGATGTCATAGAGGGGGGGACGACCCCCCATTGACAACCCTATAGGGGACCCCCCTATTGATCCCCCCATAGGGGACCTCTCCATTGACAACCCTATAGGGGACCCCCCTATTGATCCCCCCATAGGGGGCCTCTCCATTGACAACCCTATAGGGGACCCCCTATTGATCACCCCATAGGGGACCTCTCCATTGACAACCCTATAGGGGACCCCCCCCATTGAAAACCCTATAGGGGACTCCCCTATTGACCCCTCTATAGGGGATCTCTCCATTGACAACCCTATAGGGGACCCCCCTATTGATCCCCCCATAGGGGACCCCCCCATTGACAACCCTATAGGGGATCTCTCCATTGACAACCCTATAGGGGACCCCTCCATTGACCCCCCCCCCCCCATTGACCCCCCTGTATGGGACCTCTCCATTGACAACCCCCATAGGGGACTCCAATGAATGACATCCCCTGCAGCCCCTCCCACCATTGACCACCCAATGACTCCCCCCCCCCATAGGGGACCCCCCCCATGACACCCCTCATAGGGGAACCCCCCTATTGACTCCCCCATGACACCCCCAATGGTCTCCCCTTTGATCCCCCCCCATTAAATCCCCCATTAACACCCACATTAACTCCCCCAAATGACCCCCCCAACCCCCCCCCCCCCCCCCATTTCCCCCATTCCCCCTTTTGGGGTCCCCTTCTGGGGGGCCCCCCCCCCAGAGCTTCCCCCCCATGTAATGAATAGGGGGTGGGGGGTGGGGTCCCAGTGACCCCCCCATGTGCAATAACCCCCCCACCCCCCAAGGTCCCCTTTACCCCCCCCCCTTTGGTGCCTCTATGGGGGGGCCCCCCCCCTTTAAACCCCCCCATTGACACAATCAACGACCCAAAAGTGCTGCGAGCCCCCCCCCCAAACCTTTGACACCCCCCCCCGTTTCGGGGGGGTGACGTCACGACGTGATGACGTCACCGGGACCCTCCCCCCCTCCCTACTTTGTGATTGATTTTTTCTTGCTCTTCTTTTTGTATTTTTTTGTATTTTTGGGGAATTTTTGATGTCGAAATAAAAGGGAAAAAGGATAAAAATGGGAAATTGTGACCCCGGGACCCCCCTGCCCTCAAAACACCCCAAAAACACCCCAAAAACCCCTGCCCCACCCCCCCCCCCCCCCCCAACCGCAATGGGCTTACCCTGAGCACCCCCATGGGGGGAATGGAAGCGGCCAAGGGGGAGGGGCCTAACCCGCGGTATTGAGGGCTGATGGGCCATTAACACCTCATTAATGAGCCATTAATCACTAATGAATTAGTAATTAATGTGAATTAATGAGCTATTAAACAGTAATTAATGAGACATTAATAATTAATTAATGGTCTATTTACTGTTGCCTAATGAACCTTTAAACCGTAATTAATGAGCCACTAACCAATAATTAATTAGCCCTTAAGAGCTAATTAAAAAGCCATTAATCACTAACCAATGAGACAATACTAATTAATGAATTTTTTACTATTTAACGATTCATTAATCATTAATAAGTCATTAACATCTAATTAATGAGCTGTTAATTGCTATTGAATGATCTATTAATGTTTAATGTCCCATTGATCTCACCTTAATGACTCTATTGATTTCTATTTAGTGTTGATTTCTATTAAACGCTAATTAATCTCTAATTAGCAGTGTGTTAATATGTAATTAATAGGATTAGTTTTTCATTAATAATGTATTGAATACTGCATCATGAATATCTAAGCAATGTTCTATTACTCTCTAACGTCTCATTAATATGTAATTAATCTCTAATTAACCTTATTTGAGCTCTAATAGCTCATTAATGTTTAATTAACGCCCGTTAATCCCTAATTAATGCCTCATTAATATCCAATTAATCACTAATTAACGCCCATTAATCCCTAATTAGTGCCTTATTAATGTCCAATTAATCCATAATTAACTGCTATTAATCCCTAATTAACACCTCATTAATGTCCAATTAATCCCTAATTAACACCTCATTAAACCGCCCTCAATCTCCGCTCCTCCCTCACACCCCGGTCACGTGCACCTTTAAGCCCCGCCCCTCGGCCCCGCCCCTCTCGGCCCCGCCCTCTCCCTCCCCCGTTAATCCCCATTCATCCCTCCGCGCTCACCGCGCGCGCTCCCGCTCCAGGTACGGGGGGGGGGGGGAGGTCCCGGTCCCGTTCCCGGTGTTGGGGGGGGGCAGGGGGGGTCCCGGTGCTGGTGGGGGGGGAGGGGAGGCCCCGTTGTGGGGGGGGAGGGGGGGTCCCGGCCATGCCCCCCCTCGCTCTGCTGCTGCTCCTGGGGGTGGTTCGTTCCGAGCCCCCCCCCCCGCGGTTCCTCTGCACCCCGATCCCCGCTGACAGCGCATGCGCGGACCCCGGCCCGTACCAAGACCCCTACGGGGAGGGGGGGGGGGGGGGGGAGCCGGGACCCGGTCGGGACCGTCCTGCGCCTGCGCGAGGCGCTCGTGCGCCAGCGGGAGGCGGCGCTGGAGCTCGCGGCCAAGCTCGGGCGATGCGAGGCCGAGAGGGGGAGGGGCCATGGGGGGGGGGGGAGGGGGAGGGGGGGGGGGAGGGGGGGGAGGGAGACCCCACCCCCCATGAGGAGGAGGAGGAGGAGGATGAAGAGGAGGGGGGGGCACAGAGAGCGCTGGAGGGGCTGAGGCAGCGGCTGAGGCAGCTGCAGGTAATGGGGGTCATGGGGGTCATGGGGTCTATGGGGGTAATGGGGTAATGGGGGTCATGGGGGTAAAGGGGGCTATGGGGTCATGGGGGCTGTGGGGGTAATGGGGGCAATGGGGCCTATGTGGTAATGGGGCTCTATGGGGGTAATGGGGGTAAAGGGCAATGGGGGCAATGGGAGCAATGGGGTCTATGGGGCAGGCCTCTATGGGTGCATTATCCTCATGCCCCTCCCCCCACACTGACCTTCCCCTCCCCCCCTTCTTGGCCTCTTCTTGACCGTGGGGGGGAGGGGCGGATTAAGGGCTTAATGATATCCGGGGGGGGGGGGAAGGGCAGGGGAGAGGTGGGGGGATGGGGGTGGATGGGGCATGCTATGGGGGTCTATGGGGGTCCATGGGGCAGTTTATGGGGCTCTATGGGTTGGGATATGGGGTTTTGTGGGGCTCTATGGGGGCAGATGGGGTCTGTGAGGCTCTATGGGGGGTCTATGGGGCACTATGGGGTTTTATGGGGGGTCTATGGGGCACTATAGGGTTCTATGGGGGGTCTATGGGGCACTATGGGGTTTTATGGGGGGTCTATGGGGCACTATAGGGTTCTATGGGGGGTCTATGGGGCACTATAGGGTTCTATGGGGGGTCTATGGGGCACTATGTGGTTCTATGGGGGGTCTATGGGGCTCTATGGGGCAGCCGTGGGTCAGTGTCGGGGTCCCGGCAGAGCCGCAACGCTTCGGGCCTGCGGGAGGCCCTGCAGAAGAAGATCCGGCTGCTGGAGCTGCAGCTGCATCCCCATGGCAACAACACCGGTCCCCATGGCAACGGCCGTGGGCACCATGGCGACCACAACCCCAAGCAGCATCCCCATGGCAACCACCACAGCGGCCATCACCATGGTGACCACCACGGGCACCATGGCGACCACGGCAAGGCCGGGGACCACGGCAACCACCACAGCATCCTCCATAGCAACCACCACGAGGGTCTCCATAGCAACCACCACAGTCACCATGGCGACCATGAGAAGCATAGTGGCCACCACGATGGTCTCTATGGCAACCACCACGGTCACCATGGCGACCACAGCAAGAGCAGGGACCATGGTCACCACCACAGCATCCTCCATAGCCACCACCATGAGGGTCTCCATGGCAACCACCATGGCGACCACAGCAAGGCCGGGGACCATGGCAACCATCACAGCATCCTCCATAGCAGCCCCCACGGTCACCATGGCGACCATGAGAAGCATAGTGGCCACCATGATGGTCTCTATGGCAACCACCACAGTCACCATGGCAAACATGACAGTCACCATGGCGACCACAGCAAGTTCAGTGACCACAGCATCCTCCATAGCAACCACCACGAGGGTCTCCATGGCAACCACCATGGTCACCATAGCGACCACAGCAAAACCAGGGACCACAGCATCCTCCATGGCAACCACCATGGTCACCATGGCGACCACAGCAAGGCCGGGGACCACAGCATCCTCCATGGCGACAACCACGGTCACCATGGCAACCACAGCAAGCCTGGCGACCATCACCATCAGGCCCAGCACGGCTTCCTCCATAGCAACCACTATGGTCACCATGGCAACCAGCACCACAGCAAGCACAGCAACAACCCCTTTGAGGATGCCCATGGCAACCACGCCGGGTACCCCCATGGCAACCACTATGGGAACCATGGCAACCACCACGAGGAGCATCCCTGGCGCCGTCACCATGGCGACCACAAGGAGCACGAGGAGGATGAGGACCACGATGACCCTGAGGAGCATGGAGACCCCCAGGACAAGGATAAAGGTGAGGGGGGGGGACCCCAAGGATGGGGACCCCCATTGGTGGGACCCCAAGGCTGGCTCCCTGGGGCCCAGCCTTTGAGCGCCCCAAGTAATGTGACCCCCCCATTGCCCCCATTGCTCCCACAATCCCCATTGCCTCCAATTGCCCCCATTGCTCCCCATTCCCCCCATTACCCCATCACCCCCATTGCCCCCAATTGCCCCTATTACCTCCCATTGTCTTATTACTGCTCATTATTCCCATTGCCCCATTACCCCCATCACCACCATTCACCCCATTCCCTTCATTATCCCATTCACCCCCATTGCTTCCCCGTTACCCCCCATTGCCCATTACCTCCCATTCCCCCCATTATCCACAGTCCCCCCCTTATCCTATTCCCCCCCATTGTCCATTCCCCCCATTACCTCCCCATTCACCCCCATTGCCCCCCATTGCCCCCATTCCCCCCATTATCCCACTCACCCCCATTGCCTCCCCATTATCCCCCATTGCTCCCCATTGCCCATTACCCCCATTCACCCCCATTACCTCCTATTCACCCCCATTACCCCCATTCCCCCCATTCCCCCATTGCCCCCCATTACCCCCCATTCCCCCCTTTGTCCCATTATCCCCCATTGCCCCCATTCCCACTCATTGTCCCATTCCCCCCATCACCCCCATTCCCCCCCATTCTCCCCATTATCCCATTCACACCCGTTACCCCACATCACCCCCATTCACCCCCATTGCCTCCCCATTCACCCCCATCACCCCCATTCCCCAATTACCCCCCATTGCCCTCATTGTCCCATTCACCCCCATTCACACCCTTTACCCCACATCACCCCCATTCACCCCCATTGCCTCCCCATTCATCCCCATTCACCCCCATTCCCCCATTACCCCCATTATCCCATTCACCCCCATTGCTCCCATTATCCCCATCACTCCCATTGCCTCCCATTGCCCCCATTACCCCATTCACCCCCATTGCTCCCATTACCCCCATTACCCCTATTACCCCCCATTGCCCCCATTATCCCATTCACCCCCATTCCCCCCTCACCCCCATTATCCCATTACACCCCATTGCCCCCATTGCCCCCATTGTCCCATTCTCCCCATTACCCCCATCACCCCCATTACCCCCATTATCCCATTCACCCCCATTACCCCCATTCACCCCCATTGCCTCCCCATTCATCCCCATTGCCTCCCCATTCACCCCCATTCCCTCATCGCCCCCATCACCCCCATCCCCCCTTACCCCCCTCGCCCCCCAGCCCCCCCCTCCGGTTTCCTGCTGTCCTTCCCCCTCCGCACCAACTACCAGTTCGCCGTCGCTCGGGGGCCGGTTCTGCGGCGCCCCCTGGCGGCCGTGTCCGTGTGCTGCTGGCTGCGCCCGGCAGGGGGCGCCGCTGGGCTCGGAACCCCCTTCTCGTACGCGGCCCCCGGGCAGCCCAATGAGCTGGTGCTGCTGGCGTGGGGGGGGCGGCCCCTGGAGCTGCTCGTCAATGACCAGGTACGGGGGGGGTGGGGGGGGTATGGGGGGGATATAGGGGATGTATATGGGGTCTATAGGGGGGTCTATGGGGGGATATGGGGGTGCTATGGGGGGATCTATGGGGGGATATAGGGGGCTATAGGGGATGTTTATGGAGGTCTGTAGGGGATCTATATGGGGTCTACAGTGGGGCTATGGGAGGTCTATGGGGGGGGTATAGGGGGCTATGGGGGGTCTATGGGGGGATATAGGGGATGTATATGGAGGTCTATAGGGGATCCATATGGGGTCTATTTGGCATGTATATGAAGTTTATAGGGAGTCTATATGGGGTCTATATGGAGGTTTGTAGGGGATCTATATGGGGTCTATAGGGGGGCTATAAGGGGGTCTATGGGGGGGTCTTCATGGGGTCTATAGAGGATGTATATGGAGTTTATAGGGAGACTATATGGGATCTATATGGGATGTATATGAGGTCTGTAGGGGGTCTGTATGGGGTCTATATGGATGTATATGGGGTCTATAGGTAGTCCATATGGGGTGTATATGGGGTCTATATGGGGCAATATATGATGTATATATGTGGTGTCTCTATGGGGTATATGATATACGTGGGGGTATATAGGATACATATATGGGATATATGGTGTGTTCATGGGGTATATATGGGATATATGCGGGTTATATGGGGCATATGAGGTGTATGGGGTATTGACGGGGTGTATACAGGATATACATGGAGCATATATGATGTATATATGGGGTATACGTGATATATATAACAGTATATATGGGATACATAATAGATATATAGGATGTATATGAGGTATGTATGATATATATGGAGTCTATATGGGGTATATGAGATATAGGAGGTATATAGGAGGTAAATATGATATATATATGGTATGTATGGGGTATATGGGGTATTTAATGGCTGTACATGTGATGTACATACGGGTATGTATAGGGTATGCATAGGGCACATATAGGGCCCTATACACGTGTAATTGCGCCCTTGCTCCTCCCCTCCAGGCGGTGGCGCTGTCGCTGTCGCCCACCCCGGGCCGCTGGCATCACGTGTGCGTCACGTGGTCGTCGGCGGGGGGCACGTGGCGCAGCTTCCAGGACGGGGCCCCCCGCGGGGTGGGGGCGGGGCTGGCGCCGGGTCACGTGCTGAGAGCGGGCGGGGTCCTGGTGGTGGGGCAGGAGCAGGTAAGGGGGGGATGGGGGGATATGGGGTATATATGGGGTATATATGGGGGTATATGGGGTATATATGGGGTTATATGGGGTATATATGGGGGTATATGGGGTATATATGGGGGGTATATGGGGGTAAATGGGGTATATATAGGGGTAAAAGGGATATAGGGTCTATATGGGGTATATGGGGTATATAGAGGCTATATATGGGGTAAATGGGGTCTATATGGGGTATATATGGGGTGTATGGGGTGAATATTGGATATATGGGGTGTACATGGGGTGTATATAGGATATGGGGTGTATAGGAGGGTATATGGGTATATATGAGATATATGGGGGATATATGTGGTCTATAAGGTATATAGAGTCTGCATGATGTATCTATGGGGTCTCTATGGTCTCTCTATGGGTCTCTATGCTCTCTATGGTCTTTATGCTCTCTCTGTCCCTATGGGTCTCTATGGTCTCTGGTCTCTATGGGTCTCTATTCTCTCTATGGTCTCTATGGTCTCTATAGTCTCTATGGTTTCTATGGTCTCTATGGTCTCTATGGTCCCTATGGGGTCTCTCTATGGTCTCTATGGTCTCTGTCCCTCAGGACTCCCTCGGTGGCCGCTTTGACGCCTCTCAGTCATTCCAGGGGTCTCTGTCGGGGCTGGAGCTGTGGGGCAGGGTCCTGACCCCCCCCGAGGTGGCTGCAGTGGCCACATGCGGCGCTCGCCCCCCCCCGGACCTGCTGGCATGGACCCGTCCGGCGCTGGAGCTGCACGGGGGGGTCACAGCCCGGCCCTTCCAGCCCTGCACCTGACACCCCCCCCCCCGCAATGGGACCGACCCATCCCTGCCCTCCACCAATGGGAGCTTCCCATCCCTGCCCTCCACCAATGGGAGCTTCCCATCCCCTGCTCTCCACCAATGGGAGCTTCCCATTCCCTCCCCTCCACCAATGGGAGCTTCCCATCCCCTGCTCTCCACCAATGGGAGCTTCCCATTCCCTCCCCTCCACCAATGGGAGCTTCCCATCCCCTGCTCTCCACCAATGGGAGCTTCCCGTCCCCTGCCCTCCACCAATGGGAGCTTCCCATCCCCTGCCCTCCACCAATGGGGGCTTCCCATCCCCTGCCCTCCACCAATGAGACCTCCCCATTCCCTGCCCCCCCCCCCTTAATGGTACTTTCCCATTCCCTGCCCCCCCCCAATGTTACCCCTCCCCCAATGGGACCTCCCCATCCCTTTACACCCCTCCCATAGGTTCCCCCCCAAACCCCCCACCACCCCCTTTGGTTCTCATTTAGGGGTCCCCTCCCTGCCCCCCCCACCCCAATGGGGCCCCCCAACACCCCCTTGGTGGGGGGGAGGGGGGGGGCGCCTCCTTCACCCCCAAAATGATGTTTTTTCCCCCCAAACCATGTAATAAAACCTGACACGAAGATGCTGACCCCCCCCCCCAACCCCCCCAATGGTACCGGACCCCCCCTCAGTGGGGCAGCTTTAATGGGGCAGAGCCATAAATAAAGGGGAGGGGGGAGCACAGAGAACCCCCCCCCCAAAATGGGAGGCATTGGGGGGGGGTAGGAGGGGGTTCTGCCCAGCAGAAGCCCCACGCGTGCGCGCATCCCCCCCCCACGTGTGTCCAATGGGAGGGTCCGAGTCACTGTGACCCCCCCACCTCAAAAGGGGTTGGGGGGGATCCATTAAGGGTTGGGGGGGTCCTGGTGGTCCTGGGAGCATCCATTGTGGTGCTGGGGGAGGGGGGGTCCTTGTGGTCTGGGAGCATCCATTGTGGCGCCGGGGGGGCTCCTTGTGGTCCTGGGAGCATCCATTGTGGTCCTGGGGGGGTCCTAGTGGTCCTGGGAGCATCCACTGTGGTCCTGGGGGGGTCCTGGTGGCCTGGGAGCATCCATTCTGGTCCTGGGGGGGTCCTGGGAGCATCCATTGTGGTCCTGGGGGGGGGGGGGTCCTGGTGCTCCTGGGAGCATCCATTCTGGTCCTGGGGGGGTCCTGGGAGCATCCATTGTGGTACTGGGGGGGGGGGGGAGTCCCTCATTGTCATTGGGCGGTTCCATTGCAATGATGTGGGGGTGTCCTTGTGGGGTTCCCTTAAGATTCTGGGAGCATCCATTGTGGTCCGGGGGGGGTCCTGGTGGTCTGGGACCATCCATTGTGGTCCTGGGGGGGGTCCTGGGAGCATCCATTGTGGTCCGGGTGGGGGGGGGGGTCCTGTTTGTCCTCATTGTCCTTGTGCCCCCCCATTGTGGGGGGTCCCCATGGCCATGGGGGGGTTCGGGGGGGGGGGTCCGGGGTCCCCCCCCCTCATGGCTGCTCCTGCTTCTTCTTGACCGAGATCCTCTTCTTTCGGGCTGCCAGCATCTCATAGAAGGGGTCCACACTCACCGCGGCCCTGGGGGGGAAACGGGGGCATTGGGGGGTCCCCAAGAGGCCTTTGGGGACCCCAAGGGGGTTTTGGGGTCCTCAATGGGGTTTTTGGGGGTCCCTGAGGGGGGGGTTGGGGTCCGGGGGGGGGTTTGGAGTCCCCAAGGGGTGGGGTTAAAGTGGGCGGTTCTGCTGGTTCCCCCCCTCCCGTAGCGCTTTGGTACGGCCCGGTCCTTCCGGAGATGGGGACCCCGGTGCCGTTTTGGGGGCGTTTTTGCATCATTTTTGGGGTGTTTTGGCCCTTTTTGGGTGTTTCAGCCCCTTTTGGGGTGTTTTCGCCCATTTTGGGGGTGTTTGAGGCCGTTTTGGGCTGGTTTGAGCCTGCTTTGAGCCCGTTTTGAGCCGGTTTTGGGGTGTTTAAGCCCATTTTGGGGGTGTTTTGAGCCAGTTTCGCTGCATTTTACCCCATTTTTTGTGTGGTTTAGCAGTTTTGAGCCATTTTGGGGCCGTTTAGAGCCGGTTTGGGGCCGTTTTGAGCTGGTTTGGGGCTGGTTTGAGCCATTTTGGGGCCGTTTTGAGCCGTATTTGGGCCATTTCGAGCAATTTTTGGGCTGTTTTGAGCCATTTTTGGGCCGTTTCAAGCCATTTTTGGGCCGTTTTGAGCCATTCTGGGGTGGTCTTTGGGCCGTTTTGGGCTATTCGGAGGAGGTTTTGGGCTGTTTCGAGCCATTTTTGGGCCATTTCAAGCCATTTTTGGGCCGTTTTGAGCCAGTTTTGGGCCGTTTTGACCCATTTTTGGGCCGTTTCAAGCCAGTTTTGGTCCGTTTTGGGCACTCACTGGATGGCTTTGATCCACTCGTCCTTCTGCTCGCGGGTGGGGGCAGAGATGCGGTACACCACGTGGTTCCCCTCCACCACGCGCCCGTCGGCCTCCGTCTTACAGGCCTTGATCAGCTGCCCCTTGTTGTTGGGGATGTAGAGCTCGAAGCAGTGCTGGGGGGGCAAGGGTCAGCAGGGGGGCAAGGGTCAGCAGGGGGGCAATGGGGTCAATGGGGGCAATGGGGCAATGGGGGTCAATGGGGGTAATGGGGTCAATGGGGTCAATGGGTTAATGGGGGACAATGGGGGTAATGGGGTAATGGGGGCAATGGGAGTAATGGGGGTCAATGGGGACAATGGGGGTCAATGGGTTAATGGGGGACAATGGGGGTAATGGGGTAATGGGGGTCAATGGGGTAATGGGGGACAATGGGGTAATGGGGGCAATGGGAGTAATGGGGCTCAATGGGGGCAATGGGGTCAATGGGGGTAATAGGGGAAATGGGGTTAATGGGAGGAATGGGGGTCAATGGGGGTAATGGTGGGGAATGGGGGGAATGGGGGTAATAGGGTAAATGGGGGTAATGGGGGTCAATTGGGGTAATGGGGTCAATGGGGGGCAATGGGGGTAATGGGAGGAATTGGGGTAATGGGGGTCAATTGGAGTAATGGGGTCAATGGGGGGTATGGGGATCAATGGGGGGGTATGGGGGTAATGGGGGCAATGGGTGTAATAGGGGAAATGGGGGTAATGGGAGGAATGAGGACAATGGGGGTAATGGGGTCAATGGGGAGAATGGGGGTAATAGGGGAAATGGGGGTAATAGGGGTCAGTTGGGGTAATGAGGTCAATGGGGGTGATGGGGTCAATGGGGGTCACTGGGGGTCAATGGGGGTGATGGGTGTCAATGGGGGGCACTGGGGGGGCTCTCACCGGCTTCCGGGGATCCTCCACCTCCCGGATGCTCAGGTTCTCCAATGGGATGATCCCACGTGGCTCCTTGTCCTGGGGGGGGATGGGACACAGGGATGAGGGGGGTCCCATTGGGGCTCAGAGCAGCCCAGGGGTGGGTTGGGGCTGATTTTGGGGTGATTTAGGGAAATTTGGTGTATTTTGGTGTGATTTGGTGTATTTTGGGTGGTTTGGGGCTGATTTTTGGGGTATTTTTTGGTATTTTGGGCTGATTTTGGGGTGTTTTGGGGTATTTTGGGGTGTTTTAGGCTGATTTTGGGGTGTTTTGGGCTGATTTTGGGGTGTTTTGGGGTATTTTGGGGTGTTTTGGGGCTCTCACCGTGGTGTACTCGAAGTAATAGAGGCAGTTGTCAGTGAGGATGAACCAGCGGCGCTTCCACGTCTTCACCCGCCCACCTGTGGGGGGGGGGCACGGTGGGAGGGGGGGGGGGTTGATGGGGGGGGGGGGGGGGGGGTCCCTATGGAGCCACATTTGGGGGGGCTCCAAAGGGGGATGGGAGGGGGAAGGGGATGGATAAAGGGGGGGGGGGGGCACCTACCTCCTGGGGGGGGAGGGGTGGGCATCAGCAGCAATGGAGGGGAAAAGGGGGTGATGGGGAGGGAATGGGGGTAATAGGGATACAATGGGGGGTAATGGGGAGGGATGGGGAGGTAATGGGGAGACAATGGGGGGGTGATGGGTGGAATGGGGGGGTGATGGGAAGGGAATCGGGAGGTGATGGGAATGGAATCGGGGGGGTGATGGGGAGACAATGGGGGGTGATGGGGAGGGATGGGGGGTAATGGGGAGACAATGGTGGGTGATGGGGAGACAATGGGGTTGTGATGGGAAGGGAATTGGGGGGTGATGGGGAGACAATGTGGGGGGTGATGGAGGGGAATAGGGGGGCACATAGATGGGGGGGCAGAAAGAGGTACCGTCAGTTATGTGTGCCTGGGAATAACCCCCCATTGGGAGCCAGGCAGTGGGGCAGCCCCATAGGGGTACATTGGGGGGGGCTCACCCAGCTTCAGCAGCCACCCCTCCCGGTCCGGGTTGAAGAAGGTGTGGGTCAGGTCATTGCCATCGTCCTCTGGGATCTTAAAGGGCTCGCTCCGGATGCTCTCATAGAGGTTCTATGGGGCGAGGGGGCGGGGTCAGGCCCGGACACGCCCCCCTCTCCCCAACCAATCAGAGCCGTCCACAGAGCCCCAAGCCCCACCCACAGGTTGAAAGCACACCTATACAATCCATATATAGACACACAAACCTTGCCCATAGCAAATCACAGCTATAGTCCATATAGAGATGCATAAGCCCCGCCCACAGCAACTGACTCCGCCCACATAGCCACAAGCCCCGCCCACAGCAGTAAACCACGCCCATCTGATCTATATATGGACACATAGCCCCACCCATAGCAACAAACCATGCCCATAAAGCCCATATGTAGTCACATAACCCCGCCCACAATAAACCACACCCATAATGCCCATATATAGACACATAAGCCCCTCCCATAGGAGAAAGCCACGCCCATAAAGTCCATATACATGCACACAAGCCCCTCCCATAATAAACCACTCCCATATATAGATACATAAGCCCCTCCCATAGCAGAAAACCACGCCCATAAAGCCCATATACATGCACATAAGCCCCGCCCACAACACCCATATATAGACACATAAGCCCCTCTATAGATGCCACAAGCCCCACTTACCGGCCCTTCACCCCCACCCTTAGACACGCCCCCTCTAAGCCACGCCCCCTCTAAGTCACACCCCATATAAGCCACGCCCCTTTCCCCTCTCCCTCCAAGCCACGCCCCTCCCACTCCCACCACCCCCTCCCAGCCAATCCCATCCGGGCTCCCCGCGCCGTCAGCCAATGGCAGCGCAGCGCGGAGGCCCCGCCCACCCGCAGCAGCTCCTCGGGCAGGTCCCCGCCGTCATTGATGCCTCTGTTCATGGCCACGAAGCGCTCGGCAGAGGGCTTGTCCCTCACATTGGGGTTGTGCAGGCTGGTGTTGAGCATGATCACAGCGAAGGACAGCACATAGCACGTGTCTGGGATCAATGGGATCAATGGGGATCAATGGGGATCAATGGGGATCAATGGGGGTCAATGGGGATCAATGGGGTCAATGGGGTCAATGGGGGTCAATGGGGATCAATGGGGATCAATGGGGATCAATGGGGATCAATGGGGATCAATGGGGATCAATGGGGGCTTGTCCCTCACATTGGGGTTGTGCAGGCTGGTGTTGAGCATGATCACAGCGAAGGACAGCACATAGCACGTGTCTGGGGTCAATGGGATCAATGGGGATCAATGGGGATCAATGGGATCAATGGGGATCAATGGGGATCAATGGGGATCAATGGGGGTCAATGGGGATCAATGGGGATCAATGGGGATCAATGGGGGTCAATGGGGATCAATGGGGATCAATGGGGATCAATGGGGATCAATGGGGGTCAATGGGGATCAATGGGGATCAATGGGGATCAATGGGGATCAATGGGGGTCAATGGGGATCAATGGGGATCAATGGGGATCAATGGGGTCTTGTCCCTCACATTGGGGTTGTGCAGGCTGGTGTTGAGCATGATCACAGCGAAGGACAGCACATAGCACGTGTCTGGGGTCAATGGGATCAATGGGGATCAATGGGGGTCAATGGGGATCAATGGGGATCAATGGGGATCAATGGGGATCAATGGGGATCAATGGGGGTCAATGGGGATCAATGGGGATCGATGGGGATCAATGGGGGCTTGTCCCTCACATTGGGGTTGTGCAGGCTGGTGTTGAGCATGATCACAGCGAAGGACAGCACATAGCACGTGTCTGGGGTCAATGGGATCAATGGGGATCAATGGGGGTCAATGGGGATCAATGGGGATCGATGGGGATCAATGGGGATCAATGGGGATCAATGGGGGTCAATGGGGATCAATGGGGATCAATGGGGATCAATGGGGACCGATGGGGTCTTGTCCCTCACATTGGGGTTGTGCAGGCTGGTGTTGAGCATGATCACAGCGAAGGACAGCACATAGCACGTGTCTGGGATCAATGGGATCAATGGGGATCAATGGGGGTCAATCGGGATCAATAGGGATCAATGGGGATCAATGGGGATCAATGGGATCAATGGGGATCAATGGGGGTCAATGGGGATCAATGGGGATCAATGGGGTCTTGTCCCTCACATTGGGGTTGTGCAGGCTGGTGTTGAGCATGATCACAGCGAAGGACAGCACATAGCACGTGTCTGGGATCAATGGGATCAATGGGGATCAATGGGATCAATGGGGATCGATGGGGATCAATGGGGTCAATGGGGATCAATGGGGGTCAATGGGGATCAATGGGGGTCAATGGGGATCAATGGGGATCAATGGGGGCTTGTCCCTCACATTGGGGTTGTGCAGGCTGGTGTTGAGCATGATCACAGCGAAGGACAGCACATAGCACGTGTCTGGGATCAATGGGGATCAATGGGGATCAATGGGGATCGATGGGGATCAATGGGGATCGATGGGGATAAAGGGATCAATGGGGATCAATGAGGATCAATGGGGATCAATGGGGCTTGTCCCTCACATTGGGGTTGTGCAGGCTGGTGTTGAGCATGATCACAGCGAAGGACAGCACATAGCACGTGTCTGGGATCAATGGGATCAATGGGGATCAATGGGGATCAATGGGGATCAATGGGGGTCAATGGGGATCAATGGGGATCAATGGGGGTCAATGGGGATCAATGGGGGCTTGTCCCTCACATTGGGGTTGTGCAGGCTGGTGTTGAGCATGATCACAGCGAAGGACAGCACATAGCACGTGTCTGGGATCAATGGGATCAATGGGGATCAATGGGGTCAATGGGGATCAATGGGGATCAATGGGATCAATGGGGGTCAATGGGGATCAATGGGGGCTTGTCCCTCACATTGGGGTTGTGCAGGCTGGTGTTGAGCATGATCACAGCGAAGGACAGCACATAGCACGTGTCTGGGGTCAATGGGATCAATGGGATCAATGGGGATCAATGGGGGTCAATGGGGATCAATGGGGATCAATGGGGGTCAATGGGGATCAATGGGATTAATGGGGATCAATGGGGATCAATGGGGGCTTGTCCCTCACATTGGGGTTGTGCAGGCTGGTGTTGAGCATGATCACAGCGAAGGACAGCACATAGCACGTGTCTGGGATCAATGGGATCAATGGGGATCAATGGGGATCAATGGGATCAATGGGGTCAATGGGGATCAATGGGGATCAATGGGGGCTTGTCCCTCACATTGGGGTTGTGCAGGCTGGTGTTGAGCATGATCACAGCGAAGGACAGCACATAGCACGTGTCTGGGATCAATGGGGATCAATGGGGATCAATGGGGATCAATGGGGATCAATGGGCATCAATGGGGGTCAATGGGGATCAATGGGGATCAATGGGGATCAATGGGGCTTGTCCCTCACATTGGGGTTGTGCAGGCTGGTGTTGAGCATGATCACAGCGAAGGACAGCACATAGCACGTGTCTGGGGTCAATGGGATCAATGGGGATCAATGGGATCAATGGGGATCAAAGGGAATCAATGGGGATCGATGGGGATCAATGGGGATCAATGGGGATCAATGGGGGCTTGTCCCTCACTTTGGGGTTGTGCAGGCTGGTGTTGAGCATGATCACAGCGAAGGACAGCACATAGCACGTGTCTGGGATCAATGGAATCAATGGGGATCAATGGGGGTCAATGGGGGTCAATGGGGATCAATGGGGATCAATGGGGATCAATGGGGGTCAATGGGGATCAATGGGGATCAATGGAATCAATGGGGATCAATGGGGGTCAATGGGGGTCAATGGGGATCAATGGGGATCAATGGGGATCAATGGGGGTCAATGGGGATCAATGGGGATCAATGGTGTCAATGGGGCTCAATAGGGCTCAATGGGTTCAATGGAATCAATGGGGCTCAATGGGGATCAATGGGGATCAATGGGTGTCAGTGGGTATCAATGGGTATCAATGGGTACCAATGGGTATCAATGCCACCCCCTTACCGGTGCACTGGAACACCCCCAGGTTGCACAGGCAGTGGGTGTCAATGGGTATCAATGGGTATCAATGGGTATCAGTGGGTATCAATGGGTCTCAATGGGTATCAATGGGTATCAATGGGTGTCAATGGGTGTCAATGGCTGTCAATGGGTGTCAGTGGGTGTCAATGGGTATCAATGGGTATCAATGCCCCCCCCGTACCGGTGCACTGGAACACCCCCGGGTTGCACAGGCAGTGGGTGTCAATGGGTACCAATGGGTATCAATAGGTATCAATGGGTATCAATGCCCCCCCCATACCGGTGCACTGGAACACCCCCGGGTTGCACAGGCAGTGGGTGTCAATGGGTGTCAATGGGTATCAATAGGTGTCAATGGGTATCAATGCCCCCCCCTTACCTGTGCACTGGAACACCCCCGGGTTGCACAGGCAGTATCGCTGTGCGAACGCCTCCATCATGCGGTCAATCTTCTGTGCCTCCCCCGGCAGCCGGAAGCTCCAAAGGAACTGCCTGGGGGGGACCCCAAAACCTCCATTCACCCCAATGCATTGACCTCAATGCACCCCAATGCACCCCTATTGACCTCAATGCACCCCCACTGACCCCAATGCACCCCCATTGACCTCAATGCACCCCCTTTGAACCCAATGCACCCCAATGCAACCCCTTCGAACCCATTCCACCCCATTACCCCCCATTGACCCCATTACCCCCATTGCCCTACATTAACCCCATCACCCCCCATTGCCCCACTTTAACCCCATTCCCCCATCAGCCCCCATTGCCCCACATTAACTCCATTCCCCCATTGCCCCCCATTGCCCCCATTGCCCCACATTAATCCCATTGCCCCCATCACCCCCATAGCCCCACATCACCCCCATCCTCACCTCAGGGCCTGCACCAGGTTCAGGTCAGTGAACTCGTGCAGGTCCACGAACGCATGGAGCACCCCCAGGTTGAACTCCTCCCTGTGCACGGGGGGGGGGGGGGGTCTCACCCAAGGCCACGCCCACCGCGCCATGACCACGCCCACCCGGCGCAAACCACGCCCACTCACCCCCCACCCCCCCAGCACTCACCCCCAAGCCCCAGCCACCTCCTGCAGACACCCCCAAAGGGGAGGGGCCTGTCGAAGCCACGCCCCTTTACATTAAGCCCCTCCCCTTTCCATGCCCACTCCCTATAGATTTCAGCTCCTCCCCCTTCCCCATAAGCCCCTCCCCTTATTCCCCTCATATTAAGCCCCTCCCCTTCCCCTTAAGCTCACCCAGTCTCCTTCCCCTAAACCCCTCCCTTTCCCTTTAAGCCCCTCCCATCCCGTTAAGCCCCTCCCCTCCCCTTAAGCTCAGCCCCTCCTATTCCTCCAAACCCCTCCTCTTCCCCGTAAGCCCCTCCCCTTTCCATAAGCCTCTCCCTATAGATTTAAGCCCCTCCCCTTTATGCCCTTCATCTTAAGCCCCTCCCCTACCCCTTAAGCCCCTCCCATCCAGTTAAGCCCCTCCCCTTCAGCTCTCTCATTCCTCCAACCCCCTCCTCTTACCTGTAGGCCCCTCCCCTTAAGTCCCTCCCCTCTCCCCCTGAAGCCCCTCCCCTCAAGCCCCGCCCCTCTCCCCTTAAGCCCCGCCCCCTAGCCCCACCTCTCCCCCAGGTAGTCCCCAATGGCTGTCTTGTTGAGCCCCTCCCCTGAAGCCCCGCCCCCTCCCCCTGAAGCCTCTCCCCTTAAGCCCCTCCCCTCGCCCCCTTAAGCCCCTCCCCTCTCCCCCTTAAGCCCCTCCCCTCTCCCCCTGAAGCCATGCCCCTTTCCCTTAAGCCCCTCCCCTCTCCCCCTGAAGCCCCGCCCCCTCCCCCTTAAGCCCCGCCCCCTAGCCCCACCTCTCCCCCAGGTAGTCCCCAATGGCTGTCTTGTTGAGCCCCTCCCCTCTCCCCTTAAGCCCCGCCCCTCTCCCTTAAGCCCCGCCCCCAGCCCCACCTCTCCCCCAGGTAGTCCCCAATGGCTGTCTTGTTGAGCCCCTCCCCCTTGTACAGGAAC